>NC_043977.1:17928928-18228928 GCF_902148855.1 Sphaeramia orbicularis
GTAGTAGTAGTAGTAATATAAGTAGTTTTAGTATTTTTAGTAGTAGTTGTGGTATTAGCAGTATTAGTAGTAGTATTTTTAGTAGTAGTAGTAGTAGTAGTAGTATTTTTAGTTGTAGTAGTAGTAGTAGTATTTGTAGTAGTATTAGTAGCAGTATTTTTAGTTGTAGTAGTAGTAGTAGTAGTAGTAGTAGTAGCAACAGTATTTTTAGTTGTAGTAGTAGTAGTAGTAGTAGTAATAGAAGTAGAAGTAGTATTTTTAGTTGTAGTAGTAGCAATATTTTTAGTAGTAGTAGTAGTAGTAGTATTTTTAGTTATAGTAGTAGTAGTAGTAGTAGTAGTAGTAGTAGTAGTAATAGAAGTAGAAGTAGTATTTTTAGTTGTAGTAGTAGCAATATTTTTAGTAGTAGTAGTAGTAGTAATAGAAGTAGTTTTAGTATTTTTAGTAGTAGTTGTGGTATTCGCAGTATTAGTAGTAGTATTTTTAGTAGTAGTAGTAGTAATAGTAGTATTTTTAGTTGTAGTAGTAGTAGTAGTATTTGTAGTAGTATTAGTAGCAGTATTTTTAGTTGTAGTAGTAGTAGTAGTAGTAGTAGCAACAGTATTTTTAGTTGTAGTAGTAGTAGTAGTAGTAGTAATAGAAGTAGAAGTAGTATTTTTAGTTGTAGTAGTAGCAATATTTTTAGTAGTAGTAGTAGTAGTAGTATTTTTAGTTGTAGTAGTAGTAGTAGTAGTAGTAGTAATAGAAGTAGAAGTAGTATTTTTAGTTGTAGTAGTAGCAGTATTTTTAGTAGTAGTAGTAGTAGTAATAGAAGTAGTTTTAGTATTTTTAGTAGTAGTTGTGGTATTAGCAGTATTAGTAGTAGTATTTTTAGTAGTAGTAGTAGTAGTATTTTTAGTTGTAGTAGTAGTAGTTGTATTTGTAGTAGTATTAGTAGCAGTATTTTTAGTTGTAGTAGTAGTAGTAGTAGCAACAATATTTTTAGTTTTAGTAGTAGTGGTATTTTTAGTAGTAGTAGTAGCAGTAGTAGTAGCAACAGTATTTTCAGTTGTAGTAGTAGTATTGTAGTAGTAGTAGTAGTAGTAGTAGTAGTAATAGAAGTAGAAGTAGTATTTTTAGTTGTAGTATTCGCAATATTTTTAGTAGTAGTAGTAGTAGTAGTAGTAGTAATAGAAGTAGTTTTAGTATTTTTAGTAGTAGTAGTAGTAGTTGTAGTATTAGTAGTATTAGTAGTAGTATTTTTAGTAGTAGTAGTAGCAGTATTTTTAGTTGTAGTAGTAGTAGTATTTTTAGTTGTAGTAGTAGTAGTAGCAACAGTATTTTTAGTTGTAGAAGTAGTAGTAGTAGTAATAGAAGTAGTAGTAGTATTTTTAGTTGTAGTAGTAGCAGTATTTTTAGTAGTAGTAGTAGTAGTAGTAGTAATAGAAGTAGTTTTAGTATTTTTAGTAGTAGTAGTAGTAGTAGTTGTAGTATTAGTAGTATAAGTAGTAGTATTTTTTAGTAGTAGTAGTAGTAGTAGTAGTAGTAGTATTTTTAGTTGTAGTAGTAGTAGTAGTAGTATTTGTAGTAGTATTAGTAGCAGTATTTTTAGTTGTAGTAGTAGTAGTATTTTTAGTTGTAGTTATAGTAGTAGCAACAGTATTTTTAGTTGTTGTAGTAGTAGTAGTAGTATTTGTAGTAGTATTAGTAGCAGTATTTTTAGTTGTAGTAGTAGTAGTATTTTTAGTTGTAGTTGTAGTAGTAGCAACAGTATTTTTAGTTGTAGTAGTAGTAGTAGTAGTAGTAGAAGTAGAAGTAGTATTTGTAGTTGTAGTAGTAGCAGTATTTTTAGTAGTAGTAGTAGTAGTTGTGGTATTAGCAGTATTAGTAGTAGTATTTTTAGTAGTAGTAGTAGTCTAGTAGTAGTAGTAGTATTTTTAGTAGTAGTAGTAGTGGTAGTAGCAGTGATAGTAGTAGTATTTTTAGTAGTAGTAGTAGTAGTAGTAGTAGTAGTAGTATTGTTACTAGTGGTAGGAAAAGAGTGAAAAAAAAAAAGCTAAACATACACTGTAAAAAAAAAAACCCAAAAACCTTGTAAATATACTCGGTAATATTCCGGCAGCAGGGGTGCTGAAAAAATACTGTTAAATAACAGAAAATAACCATCTCATAAAAATACGGTCATTTTCCATAATTAAAATACAGTTTTTTGCCCTAACTTTACATGAGATTGTGCATAGTTTTTTTTTTGTTGACTTTTTAATGTTTAATAAAGAATATTTACATGCATTAAAACAATCAAATTACCTATAAATATATATGTGTAAATAATTTTCAGTGAGACTCAGTTGTACAATCCACTGATAAAAACTGTATTTGGACAGTTTATCAGTGCTTATACGTGTTATACATTCACAAAAAGAAAGTTATTCAACATTTTTGTTGTGAAACCTCCTGTAATTACACAAGATATTTGTCAATTAACAAACAAGTCTTGTTAAACTTACAGAAAAACTATTTCTTTTACAGTTAATTGTCAGTAATTTTTTCTCGTTTTATTATTATTATTATTATTATTTTTTACAGTATTAAACTTTAAATTAACAGGTCAATCTCATAAATCGAAAAGAAATATTTGTGAAATTATGATGCATTTGCAAATGTATTTTAACTGTATTTTTCTGTGAAAAAATAAAAAAAAATCTTTTGAAAAACTGAAATTTTTTGGTTATTCACAGTTACAGTTTTTTCATGTTATTTTACATTTGACATATAAAATCACAGTCTATTTTTGTCATTTCATTGATATTTTCCTGCATCTTAAAAATACAGGAAAAATCTTTAAAATAAACAGTGAAAATTCCGTTAAATTATATATATATATATATATATATATATATATATATATATATATATATATATATATATGTCGAGGCCCAAAACGGAATCGGGCCCGATTCAGAATCGGGCCGGCCCAGAATGGAATTCTATTCTAGGTCGGCCTAGAATGGAATCCTGCTGCTATAATGTTATTTTTATACCATGTTTAATGCAAATGATCTAAATTATTACAAAAATCAATACATGGAATTTGCAAATATGTGAAAAAAAATGAAACAAACAACATTTTAATTGTAAACTATAATACACTTTATTTACAAATAGAACCTAGTGGTACTCCCCACCAATATATGGTACAGTGAAATGGACTGAAATTGACAATAGTTTCTCAAGGTATGTAAGACTGAAAATGTAAAATTATGACAAATTATGGAATTATGGATCATTTGCATTAAACATGGTATAAAAATAACATTATAGCAGCAGGATTCCATTCTAGGCCGACCTAGAATAGAATTCCATTCTGGGCCGGCCCGATTCTGAATCGGGCCAGATTCCGTTTTGGGCCTCGACACACACATATATATATACTGAACAAAAATATAAATGCACGACTTTTGTTTTTGCTCCCATTTTTCATGAGCTGAACTCAAAGATCTAAAACTTTTTCTGTGTACACACAAGGTTTATTTCTCTCAAATATTGTTCACAAATCTGTCTAAATTTGTGTTAGTGAACACTTCTTCTTTGCTGAGATAATCCATCCACCTCACAGGTGTGGCATATCCAGATGCTGATTAGACAGCAGGATTTTTGCACAGGTGTGCCTTAGGCTGGTCACAATAAAAAGCCACTCTAAAATGTGCAGTTTTATCACACAGCACAATACCACAGATGTCACAAGTTTTGAGGGAATATGCAATCGGCATGCTGACTTCAGGAATGTCCACCAGAGCTTTTACCTGTGAACTGAATGTTCATTTCTCTGCCATAAACCATCTCCAAAGCTGTTCCAGAGAATCCATGAAGAAGACTGTGTGAGTAAAATGGTGGTCACACCAAATACTGACTGGTTTTCTGACCCCCCTGGACCACCCAATACAGTAAAAGTGCACATTTTAGAGTGGCCTTTTATTGTGGCCAGCCTAAATCACACCTGTGCAATAATCCTGCTGTCTAATCAGCATCTTGATATGCCACAGCTGTGAGGTGGATGGATTATCTCAGCAAAGGACAAAGGAGAAGTGCTCACTAACACAGATTTAGACAAATTTATGAACAATATTTGAGAGAAATAGGCCTTTTGTGTACATAGAAAAAGTTTTAGATCTTTCAGTTCAGCTCATGAAAAATGGGAGCAAAAACAAAAGTGGTGCATTTATATTTTTGTTCAGTGTATATATATATATATATATATATATATATATATTTTTTTTTTTTTTTTTTTTTTTTTTTTTTACAGTGTAGAGGATAATATAATAAATGGTGATAAATCACTTAAGAATGGTTAAATATGAAGAAAAATTCATTTGGGAACTGCCATAAAAGTAGCACTGGGTCTTTATGGGTTAAAGAAAGTAGCAGATTTGTTTAAAACACAGTATCTTACACACTAAAGATTACATTCCACACCAAAACAAAGCCGCCACTTCTTGCAAAAACACCACAAACTGTTTCTTATACACTTGCCGTGATTGGGAAAACACTTGCATTCAAAGGATAAAACATAAAACAGCCACGCACAAACACCTGAAAGCACTTCTACACCGCGTGAGCATCAGTCAATCTGAAACTTGGAAGTACAAACAGGCCTCAGATAAGTTCAGCTCTTTGGTGAAAACCTTGGAAACGTGGAGGAGTTGAGAGCGAGAAGAGAAGAAAGGCTTAAAGAGGAGTAGGAGGAGGACAAAGGGACAAGAACAAAGACCAACTCAACCAGGCAACAGACGGAGAATCATTTGACGATATCAGTGTAATATTTTCTCCCTTTTCTGCGTGTGTGTGTGTGGATAACATTACTTATGATGTGGATGAACTGATGTGGACGGAGACGAACAGGAGCTGAATGCATAAAACCATCCACCTCAGCTCCGTTCTGCGCTGTCACTCTACGTCTAGTTGGGTTTTTGGGTTCTGTTGTGGCTGGAAAAACCTGCAAGGTTAAGAAAACACATATATACTGTGTGTATATAATATATAATATATAATGCTGTTTGCCTGCCGAGTAAAAATGACAGTTTTGACAAAAGCATCAAAATTTGAACTGCTGTTTTACCAATGCTGTGAAGTACACACACATTCTCTGCTGTGTGTGTGGATGCGTTTGAGTTTAAATTCTGTGATATTTTGGTGTTTGTAGTTTAAAAATTGTAATATTTTGGTGTTTTTGGTTTAAATATTGTGATATTTTAGTGCTTTTAGTTTAAATACTGTGATATTTTGGTGTTTTTAGTACAGAGAGACTCAAATATGAGTTTAGTTTAAATATTGTGATATTTTGGTGTTTTTAATTTAAATACTGTGATATTTTGGTGTTTGTAGTGTAAATATTGTGATATTTTGGTGTTTTTAGTTTAAATAGTGATATTTTGGTGTTTGTAGTGTAAATATTGTGATATTTTGAGTTTAAATATTGTGATATTTTGGTGCTTTTAGTTTAAATATTGTGATATTTTGGTGTTTGTAGTTTAAATATTGTGATATTTTGGTGTTTTTAGTTTAAATAGTGATATTGTGGTGTTTGTAGTTTAAATATTGTGATATTTTGAGTTTAAATATTGTGATATTTTGGTGCTTTTAGTTTAAATATTGTGACATTTTGGTGTTTGTAGTTTAAATATTGCGATATTTTGGTGTTTGTAGTTTAAATATTGCGATATTTTGGTGTTTTTAGTTCAAGTATTGTGATATTTTGGTGTTTTTAGTTTAAATAGTGATATTTTGGTGTTTGTAGTTTAAATACTGTGATAATTTGGTGTTTGTAGTGTAAATATTGTGATATTTTGGTGTTTGTAGTTTAAATAGTGATATTTTGGTGTTTGTAGTTTAAATATTGTGATATTTTGGTTTTTGTAGTTTAAATACTGTAATATTTTGGTGTTTGTAGTCTAAATATTGTGATATTTTGGTGTTTTTAGTTTAAACAGTGATATTTTGGTGTTTGTAGTTTAAATATTGTGATATTTTGGTGTTTGTAGTTTAAATATTGTGATATTTTGGTGTTTTTAGTTTAAATAGTGATATTTTGGTGTTTGTAGTTTAAATAGTGATATTTTGGTGTTTGTAGTTTAAATATTGTGAATTTTTGGTGTTTTTAGTTTAAATAGTGATATTTTGGTGTTTGTAGTTTAAATATTGTGATATTTTGGTGTTTGTAGTTTAAATATTGTGATATTTTGGTGTTTGTAGTTTAAATATTGTGATATTTTGGTGTTTTTAGTTTAAATAGTGATATTTTGGTGTTTGTAGTTTAAATATTGTGATATTTTGGTGTTTTTAGTTTAAATAGTGATATTTTGGTGTTTGTAGTTTAAATAGTGATATTTTGGTGTTTGTAGTTTAAATATTGTGAATTTTTGGTGTTTTTAGTTTAAATAGTGATATTTTGGTGTTTGTAGTTTACATATTGTGATATTTTGGTGTTTTTAGTTTAAATAGTGATATTTTGGTGTTTGTAGTTTAAATAGTGATATTTTGGTGTTTGTAGTTTAAATATTGTGAATTTTTGGTGTTTTTAGTTTAAATAGTGATATTTTGGTGTTTGTAGTTTAAATATTGTGATATTTTGGTGTTTTTAGTTTAAATAGTGATATTTTGGTGTTTGTAGTTTAAATAGTGATATTTTGGTGTTTGTAGTTTAAATAGTGATATTTTGGTGTTTGTAGTTTAAATAGTGATATTTTGGTGTTTGTAGTTTAAATAGTGATATTTTGGTGTTTTTAGTTTAAATAGTGATTTTTTGGTGTTTGTAGTTTAAATACTGTGATATTTTGGTGTTTGTAGTTTAAATAGTGATATTTTGAGTTTAAATATTGTGATATTTTGGTGTTTGTAGTTTAAATAGTGATATTTTGAGTTTAAATATTGTGATATTTTGGTGTTTGTAGTTTAAATACTGTGATATTTTGAGTTTAAATATTGTGATATTTTGGTGTTTGTAGTTTAAATACTGTGATATTTTGAGTTTAAATATTGTGATATTTTGGTGTTTTTAGTTTAAATAGTGATATTTTGAGTTTAAATATTGTGATATTTTGGTGTTTGTAGTTTAAATACTGTGATATTTTGAGTTTAAATATTGTGATATTTTGGTGTTTTTAGTTTAAATAGTGATATTTTGAGTTTAAATATTGTGATATTTTGGTGTTTTTAGACCCAATAATAAAAGAGAAATTTAGACATATTTCCCCCCAGGATGGACCTAATGATGACCTCAGATAAATGCCCAAAAAATTATACTCTTGCTCTGAGCCAAAATGAATGAATTTTTAATAAAATATTGGGGCCAAAAATAGGACCAAAATTGGGACTGGAAAAGCTAAATAGGTGTCAGAGCATTTGATCTGGAAACATGGCTGTAAATGGTCTTACATCAGTCTATCTATCCAAAAGAATATGGATGCTTCTATGAAACTGGGTTCATTTTGGTCCTTTTGGCACTTTTTCAGCTTTTTAGACCCAATATTAAAAGAGAAATTTAGACATATTTCCCCCCAGGATGGACCTAAGGATGACCTCAGATAAATGCAAAAAAATATATATACTCTTGCTCTGAGCCATCCCAAAATTAATGATTTTTTAGTAAAATATTGGGGCCAAAAATTGGGACGTGAAAAGCTACCTAGGTGTCAGTGCATTTAATCTAGAAAACATGGCTGGAAATGACCTTATATACTACTATAAATAAAGACACTGTGTTAAATTTGTTGATCCTAGTGTTTTTTCAAACTCAGACATGCAGGTTTTTCATGAATCTCAGTTTCATTCCAGGTTTTGTATATAACCTATCGTGTCCACTCACGTTACACGCAGAACCTTCCCAGGTAAACGCATATAAATAGCAAATGATTTTACAACCGCGGTCATTTTTGCCCAACACTCTGCCTAGCATAATTAGTTCAATTCCCAAAATGTACCTGTGAGAGAATAAAGAGATATTAAAAGAAAAAAATAGTAGCGTTTAACTTTTGTGTCCTTTTGACCGTGTTACATGCAGATTTTTGTATTAAATACAATGTAAAATAATATAAAAATGTGTTTTATCTGAAAAATTGTTTCTCTTTTATCCCAGTAAGTATTTATTGTTAAAATAGACCCAAAGTGCTTCCAAACTTGCTTCATAACATTAGTCTACATCTGGTTTCAATTTTTAGCCCCATGTCCTGTTTTTAGGACCAGTTTCATCGAAGCACCCATGTACAATGCAACACATGACACAATCAAAACACAAAACACTGAATAGTTTCTTATATCCTGCATTTTGCACAAAAATAAAATAAGATAAAAAAACTATTGAGGAAACACTAATATAAAAATAAAACCTCCTTAAAACAGATTTAACCCTTTCACGCATGAATTACGAGAACCTTAATCATGATTTTTTTCCCCCCTGTTTTTATTCCTCTTTAGGCATGGAAAAAAAAAAAAATGTGATTGACAGCTTTTTATGAACCTATTTTTCATGGAGTTGCAAAAATGTCCACTCAAATGGATACGACGCGTTTAACCCTCCGGTATCCGGGTGTGCTTTTTAGGCACACTTTGCACTTCATGTTAAAAAACTTCATATCATTTTTCACAATTTAAATAAGGTTAGAATTCAAAAGTTGTTCATTGTTGCATGATCTTTAAAATTCTGGCCACCAACTAAAATGTGCACATTGTAAACAAAAGAAAATTACAAGACTAGCATCTGTCTCCCACGTGTGCCTAAAACGCACTATTTCTTCCATTATAACCACTGTTTTTGAACTGAAAACCAGTAAAGCATAAATCCTGCTTTTACTGATATCTGGGCTTCATTTGAGAGGTGAGGGTCTAAATTAATGTATTAACGTTGTTAATGTTGCTGTTAATCATTGACATATGCCAGGTTGCAAAAATCAAATAATATGTAATCCAATTTTTATGTAGTATTTTGAAAAAAACAACCACATATTTTGTGTTTTTTGCATCGAAAAATGTAGTGACATCATGATGAAAAGAGATCATTTAAAGGGTTAAAAAAAAAAAAAGGAAAATGAATGATTATTTGACATGTATGATTAGGGCTGACCTTGATTTACAAAAATAAAATCAAATTAGAGCAGAAAAATAAATAAATATATAATATTTGATAGTTTGATTTATAGGTGTGCCATTTTTGCACACTTGGTGACAGATGCTAATATTTTTGAACATTTCACCTAGCGCCAAAAATAATAATGCAAATTAACCAATGTTGCTGTTAATCATTGATATATGCCAGGTTGCAAAAATCAAATAATATGTAATCCAATTTTTATGTAGTATTTTGGAAAAAAAAAACAACAACAACATATGTTGTGTTTTTTCCATCAAAAAATGTAGTGACATCATGATGAAAAGAGACCATTTAAAGGGTTAAAAAAAATCTAAAATGAATGATTATTTGATATGTATGATTAGGGCTGACCTTGATTTACAAAATTAAAATCAAATTAGAGCAGAAAAATAAATCAATATATAATATTTAATAGTTTGATTTATAGGTGTGCCATTTTTGCACACTTGGTGACAGATGCTAATATCTTTGAACATTTCACCTAGCGCCAAAAATAATCATGCAAATTAACCAGTGTTGGAGTTAATCATTGACATATGCCAGGCTGCAAAAATCAAATAATATGTCATCCACTTTTTATGTAGTATACTGAAAAGAAATAATTTTTTGTGTTTTTTGGATCTAAAAAAATGGTTTGTTTACATTACAAACAGCATTTAAAGGGTTAAAAAACATGACAGTTATTGAGTATTTGGTATTTTTATTTACGGCTCAAGTTGGTGAAATAGAAAAAAAGTGTAAAAGAATTAAAAACAAAGTGTATGAAAATTTTTTTTGTTGTTATTCCACAAGTGTGCCAAAATGGCACACTTGGTGCTTAGTAAGGGCCTTGGTGGACGGGATACCGGAGGGTTAATTTTTGAAGCCAACAAACGTATATTTACTGATATACTGTGAAAACTATGAAATTAAAACACTTTTAATGCAGCTAATCTGATGTTTTCTCATATTTAAACATTCTCTAATACTAGTTATTACTCACTTCATGGACATAATATACAAAAAAACCCAACATTTTGTTAAAGAAAAAAATGATAATTACAGTCTAATAACAATAGATTTAGACTCAAACATGTTACTGCAGATTTATCAAAAACAGCAAAGTTACATGATGCATAAGTGTCCACTGTGTTGTCTGATATGGAACTAAAACAACAAAATCCATGATTATACAAGAGAACAGCTAGAGAAGAACTGTCCACTGGAGTGACCACTATGCATGAAAGGGTTAAAAACACATAATTACAATTAAAACGTAATCAATAAAACATAAGTAATAATCAATTAAACTAAAGTAGAAGAGTGCAGATAGAACCCTTTCAGTTGTTCTATGCACAGTTGAACAAAGCCTGGACTTAAACATAGTCAGAGTAGAGGCCTGTCTCAAAGAAATATATATATATATATAAATTAGGGCTGTCAAAATAAACACATTAACGCGGATTAATCCATCATCCCGATTAATCTGATTAAAAATTGTAATGCAATTAACCCATTTGCAGCACAGAATGACTCTGAACGTCTCTGCTAATGCATTTGGGGCAGGTCATTCAAGGTAAGGCAAATTTATTTGTATAGCACAATTCATAAACAAGGCAATTCACAGTGCTTTAACAAAATGGAAGAGACAGGTTAAAAACACACAATTACAATTAAAACATAATCAGTAAAACATAAGTAATAATCAAAGCAACGTTACATGATGCATAAGTGTCCACTGTGTTGTCTGATATGGAACTAAAACAACAAAACCCATGAATATACAAGACAACAGCTGGAGAAGAACTGTCCACTGGAGTGACCAGTATGCATGAAAGGGTTAAAGTGTTCAATGGACCGTACACATGTGATATTGTCAAATATCAGTTGTCTGGTTCCAGTCTTTGTCATCCTCCTCATCTCCATCCTCCTCTTCCTCATCTTTCTTCTTCTTCATCTCACCTCCTCCATGTTTATATGAGCTAATCTTACCTGAGCTCTATTTATAGTTCCAAGACTCAGACCAACTGCTGTTCAACTAGTGTTTGAATGTTTTCAGTGTGTGTGGGTCGGTAATTTTAGACGTATTTTGCATTTTGGATACAAGTGGGTTTTTTTTTCAATGATTGCATGAGTTGTCATTTGGGAATGAAGTGTTCAAGTAGAAGTGTATTGTAGAATTACAAATAGTGCAAAGAAGAGAACGTGTCCGTACACTCGGTGCTTCTCTTTGATTACACTGCTGTACAATTTCTGAGAAAATATCTGCTGTAGACATTAAATGTGCTGAATCTTACATGAAACTGGTCCTAAAAACAGGACATGGGGGCTAGAAATTCAAACCAGATGCAGACTAATGTAATGAAGCAAGTTTGGAAGCACTTTGGGTCTATTTAAAAAATAAATATTTACTGAGATAAAAGACAAACTGTTTTTCAGAGACATTTTTATATTATTTTACATTATATTTAATAAAAAAATAAAAAAAAAATCTGCATGCAACACGGTCAAAAGGATACGAAAATTACGCACTAATATATATATATATATATATTTTTTTAAATATCTCTATTATCTCACAGGTACATTTTAGGAAGTGAACTAATTACAGTATGTAAGGCAGGGTCTTTCACAAAAATGACCGCTGTTGCAAAATCTCTCATGATTTATTTGTGTTTAACTGGGCAGGTTCTGCATGTAACTCAAGTGGACACGATGGGTTACATACGAAACCTGGAATGAGACTGAGATTCGTGAAAAACCCGAATGTCTGGGTTAGAACAATCACTAGGATAATTAAATTTAACACAGTGTCTTTATTTAGAGCTGGATATAAGACCATTTCAAGTGGTGTTCTCAAAATAAAATGCACTGACAAATTTTGGTCCTATTTTTGGCCCAAATATTTGATTAAAAATTCATTAATTTTGGGATGGCTTAGAGCAAGGGAATATTTTTTTTTTTTTCATTTATCTGAGGTTATCATTAGGTACATCCTGGGGGCAAATATGTCTAAATTTGTCTTTTATTATTGGGTCTAAAAAAAACTGGAAAAGTGCCAGATACCAAAATGAACTCAGTTTCATAGAAGCACCCACATACTTTAATATGAATCAGAAAACAAATGACAAAAGTGCTGGTTAGCTCATGTTTTCAATATATCAGCTAAAATTTGCTTAGAGGTTTTATTTGTGTCTTTGTGCAGAAGAAATCAATAAAAGTGAATCCCCAAAGGAACTTTGTGTTGGTAAATGCAAGTTATGGAAATTTACAGGATTTCAGTTCTGTTCAACATGTTGATGGTCATATGAACTATGTTTTCAGCTCAAAAATGTCCATTTTCATTACAGTTAATGCTATATTTTCATGTCACAAATGGCCAAGTTATATTTTAACTGAATTTACCTGAAAAACAAATATTCTATTCTTTTAGATTCCCCTATTTTTCTTACAAGATTCTATCCTACATATCACGTTTTATTTTTACAGGTTGTAATATGGAGTATGGTGCTGATCCATCCTGCTTATGTTACGCCAATACATACATTAAGAATGTCACACGTCACTTTTTAAATCAACAGTTTTCTAATAAACATTTTTATAAAGAAATAACAATTCTATATTGTTATTTACTCTTTAGTATGATGATAAACTATACAATAAATAATTCTGATCCTAGTTTTTGCACAGGGATCATTTGTGGAAACGGTGACATGGCTGCCGAGCATCAGTATGATGGGATCTGTAACAACCATGTCACATCCGTCCACTGCCACATTTTGTGTTTTTGTGTCAGCTGTTATTGTTTTAGATCCACAATACTAACATTTATGAATAAGAGGAGAATTAGCACTAGTAAGTATATAAGTTTATTACTAATAAAGTACTGGTACTGACCAGAGCATCATGGGTAATGTCACGTCCGTCCAAAAAGTTTTCACATACACGTGCTATTCCAAATCCAATATTTCTGAAAATATAGCTTCCACTGTCAAATAATATCAGTAGTCTGTGGACAAACGTATTAGCATTATTTCAACACAGTTCTATGCATTTCTTACAACTTTTTTTTTTTTTGGACAAAAATGGCCACTCATTTGACCCCCTAAGTAAATTTTAGCCGATATATGATGGTGTGTTATTACACATATACGTTAGTTTATGTACATTTATACATTGGATTTACAAACTCAGAATTCATTCGGGTCAGATTGTGAAATTGAGGTTCAGGGAACATGAGACCGGCCTCCACAGAGCCCAGACCTGAACCACTTTGGGAGTCTTCGGGATATGATGAAGACTTTACATACTCGTCTAAGTCTTCATCACCAATACAAGATCTCGGCAAAATATTATTCCAACTCTGAACAGAAATGTTGTGAAACTGATTGTGCCATTGCATAAGTATTGTGTTTGATAAATGATGACAAATGTATCTAGTTATCCAAACTAACAGCAGTGCAACAAAATATTGTGTGCGACTTTTATAGTTGTATATTTGTTTTCTTTGTTGTCTATCCCACTTCTATTTGAAACTAAACACACTTTCGCTTCAATCATGTGTAATTATTTTGCCCATTCCTTTACTACATATTGTGTTTTTTACTGTGTTTGTCGTTACGGTGTGAAGTCTTCATATTTTGTGTTCATTGAAAAAGCAGGTGTAGTAGGATCCTGAAGCCATCTTTCACAGAACCCAGCGTGAGATATGAAAATTAAAAAGACAAGATATAAAACAGACCGCAGTGCACTTTATAACAAACCTCATTATGTTGTTGATGCTTTGAAAGAATCATTCAACGTGTGCATGTCTTGATTATTTTTTAAAAAAGAGAGAGAGAAAAAAAAAAAGCCATTTTGTGAAAGTATTGTTAGGTTTTGATTGCAGACTTTCATTTTAACAAATAAGTGAGATGTTTATCTTAAAGTGTTGAGTCTTATCAGGATTGTGTGGAGAGTTTTCACACAGAGTTAAACCTCTGCAGCAAATATGTGAGAAAAACAGAATAATTTAAAACCAACCAAACCTGTCAGAAACAACAGTGTGTGTGCACGAAGACTAACAAACAGTTGGAACATATCAAATATTAATCCAAAATGTTTTAATGCTAGAAAAGAAAAAAAAGCAAACATAACCCAAAATGTCCAATGATGATATAAAAAATAAAATAAAAAAAAACACTGTTTTTTTTTTTTTTTTTTTTTTTTTACATCCTTTCTGTGTGTGTCTACTGGGCAAAGTCAAGGGGAGATTAACGTCTGGTCAAAAAAATTACAATAATCTACACCAAACTTATATTTTTGGCCAGGTAAATACTTATATTTTCAGAAAAATACTTTTTTAACCCATAAAGACCCAGCGCTACTTTTGTGTCAGTTCCCAAATGAAATTTTCTCTATATCTAACCTTTCTGAAGTGATTTATCACCATTTATTATCATATTATTCTCTGTGTTTTGCATTTTATCAGTATAAATCAGATATTTTCCTGTATTTAATTTACTGGCCATGAAAATGTTCATAAAAGCTCAGATTGAAGTTGAGGTTTATTATGTCAAAAACAGAGAAAACTGTAGAAAAAGTCACTTTTTCAGTAAAATCTATGATTAACTAAACATAAATCAAGCATTTCCATCCACTGTCATTGATCCAACTCCATGGGTTTTACTGGTGAATCAGCATTGTAGAAGATGACAGTGTTTCCACGGTAACTACAGAGCCTATGAACGTCCAAATGGGTCATATCTGATGACTATGAAAAGATGACAAACTGCATTTTGCACCAATTATTTACATGTATTGATAAGATTAGTGGACCAACAGGTATTAAACTGTGTAGATCAGTAGATGATTTTGGTCGGTGATGGATGTTTGGGTCTTTATGGGTTAAATGAGAAAAAAATTGTGGGAAAAAAAATTGAGTTTTATGAGTGTGAATGTTTGGAAAATGAGTTTTTTGCCGTCATTCTGGGCTCATTTCATAAACTCCCATAAATAAACTATATTTATTCCAAATACACTTCTATTTGACTATTATATTATTTATGTCATATTCTAAACACACAGTGTAAAATTAATAAATGCATATATCTATGCAAAATACATTTGAATATAATGTTAATATTATTTGTATGTTGTAAATATTATTTAAAAAAATGTATATGATATTGATAATTGAAATAAAAAATGTTTATTTTGATATTTACTTTTGTTGTCCATCTGTGACGCTGCCATTTGTCAAAATTCTTGCTATTTAGGTATGATGAAATATTGGTTTCCTTAGTAGGTTGTAAAAAAAAGAGGGTTTAAGGCATACACTGAATACATTTTTGGATGAAAATGTCAGGAATTTCAATTTGGGAACTTTGTAATTCTTGCAAAAAAAATAGATGTTAATTTTTTGTCCATCTGCGATGCAGTAGTTTTTGATATCTTTCATTTATAAATATTTAAAACTAAATTTTGTGCTTTGAGTATGTTTAAGACGACATTTAGACCTTCATAATTATGTGTAATATTTGTCTTAAACTTGTCTGGTTCAAAAGTTATGAATCAAAAATGTAGTGGGCTGTCCATCTGTGACGCCCTTGACCTCACCCTACAAACAGAAAGTGGGTGTGGCTTATTATCATTCATAAAATAAATTCACTAATATGCTGCAACATGAGTAAGTGCTTACATTCGGTTACAATGCATTTAATTTTTGGAGTAGTCTTATGGAAAAATCTAATTTAATATGAGGAAAAGGAAATGAGAGGAACTGACAAAACAGTGTGGCGGGGATGTGACACACACACACACACACACACACACACACACACACATACATATGAGATATGGCTTCAGATTACACTTATAAATAATGTCCAGCAGCACTGAGGAGACAGAAGCATTCATTTAATTCACTTCCAAAATACTGCAGATACAGGCCTTGTTATGAAACCCAGTGTGTTTTTGTCTTTTTCTAATGACGGAAATTCATCCCGTAAAATAATCTCAACGCAGATGTGTCTTCCTTTGTCTTTCAAGGCACTAAAGCATGTTAGAAATTACTCTAACCAACTCAATTTACACCCAAAAGAATGAATATTCCTAAAGTGAGATGCATGTTCACTTAACTCTTTATCGGGCAAGTGACTATTTTTGGTCATTTCCCCATGCATTAAAAGACAGTGACAGCAACAGTTCCAGTGGGGACAGTGAGTCAACAATCTCAGGTCCAATGTGGTCTACAGGGTCTGTAAGGTCCACCTCTGCATGAACAGTGAGTGGACCTGCTTTGTTAGGTACCAGGAAGTAATGGTACTAATGGAAGGAATGATGTTCAAAGTCTGGATCAGCACTGGTAGAAAAGACATGTTCCTTTCACCTTACATATGTTCTTCTTGCATTTTTTATAGTGCTGTCAAATGATACATTTTTAAAATCAGATTAATCACAGGGTTGCTGTGGATTAATTTAGATTAATCCCAATTAATTATTCATTTTTAATCTATATTAATCGCGTTTCATTCTGCATGAGCAAACAGAGTCAAGAAAGAAAGAAAATGATGGATTAATCCAAGTTAACATGTTAATTTTAAAAGCCCTAATTTTTATATATTTCTTGATTTTTTTTTTTTTTTTTTGCCACTTAGGGGTAAGGAACCAAATATGGTAATTTCATTAACCTTGATTTTCTAAATGATCAAATGTTTCAGAAACTTTTACAAAAGCAATAAAGTCTTGTTATGCCCTCCAATAACACACTAAGGTTGACATTTTGAATGTCAGTGACTATTTTTGGTAATTTCCACAAACATTAAATGTAGATCCAATCCCATGCTTCAGTGAGATCAAAAAGCATGTAGGTTTTTATAAAACTATACAGTAATTCAGAGAGATTTTATAGAAATTTCGAAGCAGTAAAGAGTGAATATGAGGGATTTTTGTCAGTTTATGACCTTGTAACAGTTGTTTTGTTGCATTATTCATTTTTAATCTATATTAATCGCGTTTCATTCTGCATGAGCAAACAGACTCAAGAAAGAAAGAAAATTATGGATTAATTCAAGTTAACATGTTGATTTTGAAAGCCCTAATTTTTATATATACTTCTTGAATTTTTTTTTTTTTCTTTTTGCCACTTAGGGGTAAGGAACCAAATATGGTAATTTCATTAACCTTGATTTTCTAATTGATGAAATGTTTCAAAAACTTTTACAAAAGCAATAAAGTCTTGTTATGCCCTCCAATAACACACTAAGGTTGACATTTTGAATGTCAGTGACTATTTTTGGTAATTTCCACAAACATTAAATGTAGATCCAATCCCATGCTTCAGTGAGATCAAAAAGCATGTTGGTTTTTATAAAACTATACAGTAATTCAGAGAGATTTTATAGAAATTTCGAAGCAGTAAAGAGTGAATATGAGTGATTTTTGTCAGTTTATGACCTTGTAACAGTTGTTTTGTTGCATTATTCATTTTTAATCTATATTAATCGCGTTTCATTCTGCATGAGCAAACAGACTCAAGAAAGAAAGAAAATTATGGATTAATCCAAGTTAACATGTTGATTTTGAAAGCCCTAATTTTTATATATACTTCTTGAATTTTTTTTTTTTTTTTTGGCCACTTAGGGGTAAGGAACCAAATATGGTAATTTCATTAACCTTGATTTTCTAATTGATCAACTGTTTCAAAAACTTTTACAAAAGAAATAAAGTCTTGTTATGCCCTCTAATAACACACTAAGGTTGACATTTTGAATGTCAGTGACTATTTTTGGTAATTTCCACAAACATTAAATGTAGATCCAATCCCATGCTTCAGTGAGATCAAAAAACATGTTGGTTTTTATAAAACTATACAGCAATTCAGAGAGATTTGAAAGAAATTTCGAAGCGGTAAAGAGTGAATATGAGTGATTTTTGTCAGTTTATGACCTTGTAACAGTTGTTTTGTTGCATTATTCATTTTTAATCTATATTAATCGTGTTTCATTCTGCATGAGCAAACAGAGTCAAGAAAGAAAGAAAATGATGGATTAATCCAAGTTAACATGTTAATTTTAAAAGCCCTAATTTTTATATATTTCTTGATTTTCTTTTTTTGCCACTTAGGGGTAAGGAACCAAATATGGTAATTTCATTAACCTTGATTTTCTAAATGATCAAATGTTTCAGAAACTTTTACAAAAGCAATAAAGTCTTGTTATGCCCTCCAATAACACACTAAGGTTGACATTTTGAATGTCAGTGACTATTTTTGGTAATTTCCACAAACATTAAATGTAGATCCAATCCCATACTTCAGTGAGATCAAAAAACATGTTGGTTTTTATGAAACTATACAGTAATTCAGAGAGATTTTACAGAAATTTCGAAGCCGTAAAGAGTGAATATGAGTGATTTTTGTCAGTTTATGACCTTGTAACAGTTGTTTTGTTACATTATTCATTTTTAATCTATATTAATCGCGTTTCATTCTGCATGAGCAAACAGACTCAAGAAAGAAAGAAAATGATGGATTAATCCAAGTTAACATGTTAATTTTGAAAGCCCTAATTTTTATATATACTTCTTGAAGTTTTTTTTTTTTTTTTTTTTTTTTTTTTGCCACTTAGGGGTAAGGAACCAAATATGGTAATTTCATTAACCTTGATTTTCTAAATGATCAATTGTTTCAGAAACTTTTACAAAAGCAATAAAGTCTTGTTATGCCCTCTAATAACACACTAAGGTTGACATTTTGAATGTCAGTGACTATTTTTGGTAATTTCCACAAACATTAAATGTAGATCCAATCCCATGCTTCAGTGAGATCAAAAAACATGTTGTTTTTTTTTAAAACTATACAGTAATTCAGAGAGATTTTATAGAAATGTCAAAGTGGTAAAGAGTGAATGAGTGATTTTTGTCAGTTTATGACCTTGTAACAGTTGTTTTGTTGCATTATTCATTTTTAATCTATATTAATCACTTTTCATTCTGCATGAGCAAACAGTCAAGAAAGAAAGAAAATGATGGATTAATCCAAGTTAACATGTTGATTTTGGAAGCCCTAATTTTTATATATACTTCTTGAATTTTTTTTTTTTTTTTTGGCCACTTAGGGGTAAGGAACCAAATATGGTAATTTCATTAACCTTAATTTTCTAAATGATCAAACATTTCAAAAACTTTTACAAAAGCAATAAAGTCTTGTTATGCCCTCCAATAGCACACTAAGGTTGACATTTTGAATGTCAGTGACTATTTTTGGTAATTTCCACAAACATTAAATGTAGATCCAATCCCATGCTTCAGTGAGATCAAAAGACATGTTGGTTTTTATGAAACTATACAGTAATTCAGAGAGATTTTATAGAAATTTCGAAGCAGTAAAGAGTGAATATGAGTGATTTTTGTCAGTTTATGACCTTGTAACAGTTGTTTTGTTGCATTATTCATTTTTAATCTATATTAATCGCGTTTCATTCTGCATGTGCAAAAAGACTCAAGAAAGAAAGAAAATTATGGATTAATCCAAGTTAACATGTTGATTTTGAAAGCCCTAATTTTTATATATACTTCTTGAATTTTTTTTTTTTTTTTTTTTTTTGGCCACTTAGGGGTAAGGAACCAAATATGGTAATTTCATTAACCTTGATTTTCTAATTGATGAAATGTTTCAAAAACTTTTACAAAAGCAATAAAGTCTTGTTATGCCCCCCAATAACACACTAAGGTTGACATTTTGAATGTCAGTGACTATTTTTGGTAATTAATACAAACATTAAATGTAGATCCAATCCCATGCTTCAGTGAGATCAAAAAACATGTTGGTTTTTATGAAATTATACAGTAATTAAGAGGGATTTTATAGAAATTTCGAAGTGGTAAAGAGTGAATATGAGTGATTTTTGTCAGTTTATGACCTTGTAACAGTTGTTTTGTTGCATTATTCATTTTTAATCTATATTAATCGCGTTTCATTCTGCATGAGCAAACAGAGTCAAGAAAGAAGGGAATATACATATGTGCACTAAACGTGTTTGTCGCAAGGTGTCATTAGCCAAAGTTCTAGCAGAATCCCCGACTAACGTATACTTTGTGCAAATGTGGTATGTTAATAAACTGTTTTTTTTGTTCTACATATATTTCCATCCAGAGAGCCGACGTGCTGTTTTTTTTTGTTTTTTGTTTTACTTTTTATTTAGATTTTTGCACGATATAAAAGAGAACAAAACATCTGAGAAAAGACATAAATAAAAAAAATAAATTACACTACACATAGTATTATTATTGTTACAAATATTATACTACATCTATAGCTACATTGCCAAATAGCGAAATATTCATATATTTGTATACATATGCACACATCTATATAAATACAAAACACCTCATGTCAGGGCTTATAAGAGCAATTCTCGTCAACAACCCAAAAAGTTTAATTATACAAATAGTCTTCGACCATGTGCCATCTCCGCTTAAAAAGATCCATTTTCATTTGTAATGATGCGGTCATTCTTTCCGTAGTGTACACTTGTTTCAGTCTTTGTTTCCATTCTATTACTGTTGGTGATTTGACACTCTTCCAATTTACTGTTACTATTTTTTTTAGCAATCAATAGTAAAATATGTAAAATATATCTCTGCTCTGCATTAAAATCACTGACCGGTACGACTCCAACCAACGTGCAGTTTAGCATCTTCCATCTTTATGTTTTGGTTCTGGGTTAATTGCATTAAAATTTTTAATCCGATTAATCACGATGATGGATTAATCCGCGTTAATGTGTTTATTTTGACAGCCCTAATTTTTTTTTTTTATATATATATATATTTGAGACAGGCCTTTACTCTGACTATGTTTAAGTCCAGGCTCTGTTCAACTGTGCATAGAACAACTGAAAGGGTTCTATCTGCACTCTTCTCTTTTACTTTATTTTAATTATTACTTATATTTTATTGATTACGTTTTAATTGTAATTGTGTGTTTTTAACCCTTTCATGCATAGTGGTCACTCCAGTGGACAGTTACTCTACAGCTGTTCTCTTGTATATTCATAGGTTTAGTTGTTTTAGTTCCATATCAGCCAACACAGTGGACACTTATGCATCATCTCATAAACTGCAGTTCATACCATTATTGTAACTTTGCTGTTCTTGATTGGTTCTTGAGTGGAAATCAATTGTTAATATTTATTTGTTTTGCATATTATCTCCATGAAGTGAGTAATAACTAGTATTAGAATATGTTAAAATGTGAGAAAACATCAGATTAGCTGCATTAAACGTGGTTTCATTTCACTGTTTTCGTATCACTTTATGATATTGGGTTTTAAATACATGTTTCTTTGCTTCAAGAATAAAATTCATGGTGTAGCTGAGTGGACATTTTTGGAACAGGTTGATTAAAAAAAAAAAAAAAAAAAAATCAATCACATTGTTTTTTTGTTTTTTTTTTCACGCCTAAAGAGGAATAAAAACACTCAGGAAAAAAAAAATCTTGGTTAAGATTCTCAAAATTCATGCATGAAAGGGTTAACCTGTCTCTTCCATTTTGGTAAAGCACT
The DNA here is from genome assembly GCF_902148855.1 of Sphaeramia orbicularis. Lineage (NCBI taxonomy): Eukaryota > Metazoa > Chordata > Actinopteri > Kurtiformes > Apogonidae > Sphaeramia > Sphaeramia orbicularis. Next base: position 17,950,574 of record NC_043977.1, read on the forward strand.
GTGAATTGACTTGTTTATGAATTGTACTATACAAATAAATTTGCCTTGCCTTGAATGACCTGCCCCAAATGCATTAGCAGAGACGTTCAGAGTCATTCTGTGCTGCAAATGGGTTAATTGCATTAAAATTTTTAATCCGATTAATTGCGATGATGGATTAATCTGCATTAATGTGTTTATTTTGACAGCCCTAATTTTTTTTTAATATATATATTTGAGACAGGCCTTTACTCTGACTATGTTTAAGTCCAGGGTCTGTTCAACTGTGCATAGAACAACTGAAAGGGTTCTATCTGCACTCTTGTCTTTTACTTTATTTTAATTATTACTTATGTTTTATTGATTACGTTTTAATTGTAATTGTGTGTTTTTAACCTGTCTCTTCCATTTTGGTAAAGCACTGTGAATTGACTTGTTTATGAATTGTACTATACAAATAAATTTGCCTTGCCTTCCATGACCTGCCCCAAATGCATTAGCAGAGACGTTCAGAGTCATTCTGTGCTGCAGATGGGTTAATTGCATTAAAATTTTTAATCCGATTAATCACGATGATGGATTAATCCGCGTTAATGTGTTTATTTTGACAGCCCTAATTTTTTTTTTTATATATATATATATTTGAGACAGGCCTTTACTCTGACTATGTTTAAGTCCAGGCTCTGTTCAACTGTGCATAGAACAACTGAAAGGGTTCTATCTGCACTCTTCTCTTTTACTTTATTTTAATTATTACTTATGTTTTATTGATTACGTTTTAATTGTAATTGTGTGTTTTTAACCCTTTCATGCATAGTGGTCACTCCAGTGGACAGTTACTCTACAGCTGTTCTCTTGTATATTCATAGGTTTAGTTGTTTTAGTTCCATATCAGCCAACACAGTGGACACTTATGCATCATCTCATAAACTGCAGTTCATACCATTATTGTAACTTTGCTGTTCTTGATTGGTTCTTGAGTGGAAATCAATTGTTAATATTTATTTGTTTTGCATATTATCTCCATGAAGTGAGTAATAACTAGTATTAGAATATGTTAAAATGTGACAAAACATCAGATTAGCTGCATTAAACGTGGTTTCATTTCACTGTTTTCGTATCACTTTATGATATTGGGTTTTAAATACATGTTTCTTTGCTTCAAGAATAAAATTCATGGTGTAGCTGAGTGGACATTTTTGGAACAGGTTGATTAAAAAAAAAAAAAAAAAAAAAAAATCAATCACATTGTTTTTTTGTTTTTTTTTTCACGCCTAAAGAGGAATAAAAACACTCAGGAAAAAAAAAATCTTGGTTAAGATTCTCAAAATTCATGCATGAAAGGGTTAACCTGTCTCTTCCATTTTGTTAAAGCACTGTGAATTGCCTTGTTTATGAATTGTGCTATACAAATAAATTTGCCTTGCCTTGAATGACCTGCCCCAAATGCATTAGCAGAGACGTTCAGAGTCATTCTGTGCTGCAAATGGGTTAATTGCATTAAAATTTTTAATCCGATTAATCACGATGATGGATTAATCTGCGTTAATGTGTTTATTTTGACAGCCCTAATTTTTTTTTAATATATATATTTGAGACAGGCCTTTACTCTGACTATGTTTAAGTCCAGGGTCTGTTCAACTGTGCATAGAACAACTGAAAGGGTTCTATCTGCACTCTTGTCTTTTACTTTATTTTAATTATTACTTATGTTTTATTGATTACGTTTTAATTGTAATTGTGTGTTTTTAACCTGTCTCTTCCATTTTGTTAAAGCACTGTGAATTGACTTGTTTATGAATTGTACTATACAAATAAATTTGCCTTGCCTTCCATGACCTGCCCCAAATGCATTAGCAGAGACGTTCAGAGTCATTCTGTGCTGCAGATGGGTTAATTGCATTAAAATTTTTAATCCGATTAATCACGATGATGGATTAATCCGCGTTAATGTGTTTATTTTGACAGCCCTAATTTTTTTTTTTTATATATATATATATTTGAGACAGGCCTTTACTCTGACTATGTTTAAGTCCAGGCTCTGTTCAACTGTGCATAGAACAACTGAAAGGGTTCTATCTGCACTCTTCTCTTTTACTTTATTTTAATTATTACTTATGTTTTATTGATTACGTTTTAATTGTAATTGTGTGTTTTTAACCCTTTCATGCATAGTGGTCACTCCAGTGGACAGTTACTCTACAGCTGTTCTCTTGTATATTCATAGGTTTAGTTGTTTTAGTTCCATATCAGCCAACACAGTGGACACTTATGCATCATCTCATAAACTGCAGTTCATACCATTATTGTAACTTTGCTGTTCTTGATTGGTTCTTGAGTGGAAATCAATTGTTAATATTTATTTTTTTTGCATATTATCTCCATGAAGTGAGTAATAACTAGTATTAGAATATGTTAAAATGTGAGAAAACATCAGATTAGCTGCATTAAACGTGGTTTCATTTCACTGTTTTCATATCACTTTATGATATTGGGTTTTAAATACATGTTTCTTTGCTTCAAGAATAAAATTCATGGTGTAGCTGAGTGGACATTTTTGTAACAGGTTGATTAAAAAAAAAAAAAAAAAATCAATCACATTGTTTTTTTGTTTTTTTTTCACGCCTAAAGAGGAATAAAAACACTCAGGAAAAAAAAAATCTTGGTTAAGATTCTCAAAATTCATGCATGAAAGGGTTAACCTGTCTCTTCCATTTTGTTAAAGCACTGTGAATTGCCTTGTTTATGAATTGTGCTATACAAATAAATTTGCCTTGCCTTAGTTTATGGATTTTTTTTTTTTTTTTTTTTTTTTTTTGCCACTTAGGGGTAAGGAACTAAATATGGTAATTTCATTCACCTTGATTTTCTACATGACAATACGTTTCAAACATTAAAAAAAAACAAAAAACAATAAAGTCTTGTTATGTCCTCCGCTAACACACTAAGGTTGACATTCTGAATGTCAGAGTGCCCTATATAGAGTTAAAAAATGACTCCTCAGATCAGTGTTGCCTTCTGTGTATATATTATTTAAAGTGTTGCCCAGAAAACAGAGAGAAAGTAATACACCCCTCTGCTGCGTCAGTCAATTTGAGTTTGTCAAATAGCAGATGTCACAGAAAACAGGATGTCCTTGGTGTTACATTGTGATTGATGACAAAGCCTCTGAGAGAGTAAATGCACGTCTTAAAGACAGAGTACCTTGGCCTCCGTAAATCTACGAATGAGGTTTGGGCACATGCGAGAACCATGCATCGTAGCTTCACGCTCAGATTTATGGAAAGAAATGAGCGGTACGGCGATCCTTTGCCAATTCGCGCTTTAAGTTCCGCGGTTTTAGTTATTCGCGGATTTTTTTTGGAGTCTAATGTAAGTGTTATTTTATATAAAAATGTTAAAAGAGAGAGAGAGAGAAAATGTAGAAATGTCAGTTCATGCATGCCCATGTACGTGTGTTTGTGTGCGTTGATGCTCGAGGCCAAAGAGAGAGAGAGAGAGAGAACTGATTCGTTTCTTGTGCATATGAGAGGAAAAGAGAGCTGGGAGTAGATGTGTGTGTGTTTGTGTGTACGTATACGATGGATAAGCGTCACGAATGAAGAGAGGAGAGAGTACGTATCAGCTGTTAGTACGTATGCACGTGTGTGTTTTGTTTACTTATTCATAAAATATATTTATTTATATGTAATTTTTCATTCATTCATTCATTTTCTGAACCCGCTTTATCCTCACTAGGGTCACGGGGGTCGCTTGGAGCCCATCCCAGCTACATATGGGCGAAGGCGGGGTACACCCTGGACAAGTCGAGTCCAGTTCATCTCAGGGCTGAATATATAGAGACAAACAATCACTCTCACATTCACACCTATGGGCAATTTAGATTAACCAATTAACCTGTCAGTGCATGTGTTTGGATGGTGGGAGGAAGCCGGAGTACCCGGAGAGAACCCACGCAGACACGGGGAGAACATGCAAACTCCACACAGAAAGGTCCCACCCCCCGTCGACTGGTGTTGGAATCGAACCCAGGACCTTCTTGCTGTGAGGCACGAGTGCTAACCACTGCACCACCGTGTTGCCCTATATGTAATTTCTTTTATGTAATTTATACATGTAGTACGTATTATCATTTGTATACATGTATATTAAATTTATGTATATATTTTTGTGCATGTACATATCCGACTGACATTTTCTTGTGTTATTAATCATTCTTTTCTTTCAGATGTTTTACAGTACGTACATGTACACGTATCCGATCTATACTGAACAAAAATATAAATGCACGACTTTTGTTTTTGCTCCCATTTTTCATGAGCTGAACCCAAAGATCTAAAACTTTTTCTGTGTACACACAAGGTTTATTTCTCTCAAATATTGTTCACAAATCTGTCTAAATTTGTGTTAGTGAACACTTCTTCTTTGCTGAGATAATCCATCCACCTCACAGGTGTGGCATATCAACATGCTGATTAGACAGCAGGATTTTTGCACAGGTGTGCCTTAGGCTGGCCACAATAAAAAGCCACTCTAGAATGTGCAGTTTTATCACACAGCACAATACCACAGATGTCACAAGTTTTGAGGGAATATGCAATCGGCATGCTGACTTCAGGAATGTCCACCAGAGCTTTTGCCTGTGAACTGAATGTTCATTTCTCTACCATAAGCCATCTCCAAAGCTGTTTCAGAGAATTCATGAAGAAGACTGTGCGAGGAAAATGGTGGTCACACCAAATACTGACTGGTTTTCTGACCCCCCTGGACCACCCAATACAGTAAAAGTGCACATTTTAGAGTGGCCTTTTATTGTGGCCAGCCTAAGTCACACCTGTGCAATAATCCTGCTGTCTAATCAGCATCTTGATATGCCACACCTGTGAGGTGGATGGATTATCTCAGCAAAGGACAAAGGAGAAGTGCTCACTAACACAGATTTAGACAAATTTATGAACAATATTTGAGAGAAATAGGCCTTTTGTGTACATAGAAAAAGTTTTAGATCTTTGCGTTCAGCTCATGAAAAATGGGAGCAAAAACAAAAGTCGTGCATTTATATTTTTGTTCAGTGTATATATATGCATGTATACATGTACTAATCATTGTTTTCTTTTATAAATATCTCATTTATTTCATGATTATTACATTTGCAGTATTTATATACTATTTATAGATACATACATACATGTACGTAGGTCTAGGATAGGCTCGGGGGGCTCCGGCTCCAGTTCGCGGATTTTCGCGGGGGGCGCCGGTCCCCATTAACCGCGAAAAATAAGGGATCTCTGTATTCTCAGAGTATTTGTCGAGCCGTTATAACATAGAGTTTGTACCTTTTAGAAGCTGTAGTGGAAAGTGAAAAAGATGCCAGTGCGTAGGCTAGAAGCATGAAATTACTGGTTTGTGTTCAGATAATTTTACTGTTCAGTCTCAGATGCACTCGACTGTAACCTTTCACTGTAGCGATTTGAGCTGAAATGTAGTCTATGTGACACAAATAATATCTCAGAGACAGAGTGAAATGAAAGAGTTAAACGCAGTGAGAAAGAGCAGTCTCGTTCGACTATAATTTCTATAATACGTTTCATTTTTCGCATTGATTCAGTCTGTCAATCCATCTGTCCTTCTGTCCCTCTTCCCCCAAATTGGAAAGTAATTGGACAGGTCCAAGTGGCAGCTGACAAGGCTTTGCTTGGCAGATGTGACCAGGAAACATGAGCACAATCGGTCCAATTGAACAGACTATGGGGCCTTTTCACCAGCACAGATGGAGCCCTATAGAGGAAAGGGAAATTATACAACATAACGGATGAGGAAAAAGATTCATTTTACAAATGGCTTTTCACTTGAAGGCAGTTCAAGAGTGAGCGAGTCGACTTGAAATTATTTATTTGAAAATCTAATCCTGTCGCGCGGTGGGTGACGCATGTTGGCAATCTATACCATTATCAGAAAATTTATAGCATTTGACTAAATCCTGCGAAGCATAAACACCTTTGGATATGTACATCTATGTTACTTTTAAATCTGACAATGTAGATGACAATTAAATCTATAATATGAGCTATCGCATCAGAAAAAGGCTGATTTTGTCATATGGAAGGACATAAAAATGAAATGAAAACACAAACACAAATCGGCTAAAATTTAATTAGGGGGTCAAATGAGTGGCCATTTTTGTCAAAAAAAAAAAAAAAAAAAAAAGTTGTAAGAAATGCATAGAACTGTATTGAAATAATGCTAATACATTTGTGCACAGACTACTGATATTATTTGACAGTGGAAGCTATATTTTCAGAAATATTGGATTTGGAATAGCACATGTATGTGAAAACTTCTGCTGGTGACAGTGGACGGACGTGACATTACCCATGATGCTCTGGTCAGTACCAGTACTTTATTAGTAATAAACTTCTATACTTACTAGTGCTAATTCTCCTCTTATTCATAAATGTTAGTATTGTGGATCTACTACACCTGCTTTTTCAATGAACACAAAATATGAAGACTTCACACCGTAACGACAAACACAGTAAAAAACACAATATGTAGTAAAGGAATGGGCAAAATAATTACACATGATTGAAGCGAAAGTGTGTTTAGTTTCAAATAGAAGTGGGATAGACAACAAAGAAAACAAATATACAACTATAAAAGTCGCACACAATATTTTGTTGCACTGCTGTTAGTTTGGATAACTAGATACATTTGTCATCATTTATCAAACACAATACTTATGCAATGGCACAATCAGTTTCACAACATTTCTGTTCAGAGTTGGAATAATATTTTGCCAAGATCTTGTATTGGTGATGAAGACTTAGACGAGTATGTAAAGTCTTCATCATATCCCGAAGACTCCCAAAGTGGTTCAGGTCTGGGCTCTGTGGAGGCCGGTCTCATGTTCCCTGAACCTCAATTTCACAATCTGACCCGAATGAATTCTGAGTTTGTAAATCCAATGTATAAATGTACATAAACTAACGTATATGTGTAATAACACACCATCATATATCGGCTAAAATTTACTTAGGGGGTCAAATGAGTGGCCATTTTTGTCCAAAAAAAAAAAAAGTTGTAAGAAATGCATAGAACTGTGTTGAAATAATGCTAATACGTTTGTGCACAGACTACTGATATTATTTGACAGTGGAAGCTATATTTTCAGAAATATTGGATTTGGAATAGCACGTGTATGTGAAAACTTTTTGGACGGACGTGACATTACCCATGATGCTCTGGTCAGTACCAGTACTTTATTAGTAATAAACTTCTATACTTACTAGTGCTAATTCTCCTCTTATTCATAAATGTTAGTATTGTGGATCTACTACACCTGCTTTTTCAATGAACACAAAATATGAAGACTTCACACCGTAACGACAAACACAGTAAAAGACGCAATATGTAGTAAAGGAATGGGCAAAATAATTACACATGATTGAAGCGAAAGTGTGTTTAGTTTCAAATAGAAGTGGGATAGACAACAAAGAAAACAAATATACAACTATAAAGTCGCACACAATATTTTGTTGCACTGCTGTTAGTTTGGATAACTAGATACATTTGTCATCATTTATCAAACACAATACTTATGCAATGGCACAATCAGTTTCACAACATTTCTGTTCAGAGTTGGAATAATATTTTGCCAAGATCTTGTATTGGTGATGAAGACTTAGACGAGTATGTAAAGTCTTCATCATATCCCGAAGACTCCCAAAGTGGTTCAGGTCTGGGCTCTGTGGAGGCCGGTCTCATGTTCCCTGAACCTCAATTTCACAATCTGACCCGAATGAATTCTGAGTTTGTAAATCCAATGTATAAATGTACATAAACTAACGTATATGTGTAATAACACACCATCATATATCGGCTAAAATTTACTTAGGGGGTCAAATGAGTGGCCATTTTTGTCCAAAAAAAAAAAAAAAAAAAAAGTTGTAAGAAATGCATAGAACTGTGTTGAAATAATGCTAATACATTTGTGCACAGACTACTGATATTATTTGACAGTGGAAGCTATATTTTCAGAAATATTGGATTTGGAATAGCACGTGTATGTGAAAACTTTTTGGACGGACGTGACATTACCCATGATGCTCTGGTCAGTACCAGTACTTTATTAGGAATAAACTTATATACTTACTATTGCTAATTCTCCTCTTATTCCTAAATGTTAGTATTGTGGATCTAAAACAATAACAGCTGACACAAAAACACAAAATGTGACAGTGGACGGATGTGACATGGTTGTTACGGATCCCATATTGAGCCGCATTATGTAATAAATTCCCATTACGTAATAAAAGTTCAAAATGTAATAATAAGAATGTCACGTCATCTTGTAATAAATCCGCCTTATGTAATAAACTGATGCATTTTGTAATAAACTACCTCAATGCATTATGTAGTAAATTTTTTCGCATTATGTAGTAAGTTATTACAATTTGAGAAATTTATTACAAAATGCGCTTGACACATTTTTATTTTCATCTTTAAACTGTGTGGTTAAAATTCTGATTACATTACCTGTAGCTCCTGTGATTAATTTCTTCTAAATTGCTCTGAAATTATATTAATTTGGAATGTTATTACATAATGAACCATGTTATTACTTTTTTTTTTTAAATAAAAATGTGTCAAAATGCGTTGACGTAGTTTATGACAAAATGCGTCAGTTTATTACATAATGCGGCTTTATTACAAGATGACGTGACATTCTTATTACATTTTGAACTTTTATTACATAATGGGAATTTATTACATCATGCGGCTCAACATCCCATCATACTGATGCTCGGCAGCCATGTCACCGTTTCCACAAATGATCCCTGTGCAAAAACTAGAATCAGAATTATTTATTGTATAGTTTATCATCATACTAAAGAGTAAATAACAATATAGAATTATTGTTTCTTTATAAAAATGCTTATTATTAGAAAACTGTTGATTTAAAAAGTGACGTGTGACATTCTTAATGTATGTATTGGCGTAACATAAGCAGGATGGATCAGCACCATACTCCAGATTGAACCTGTAAAAATAAAACGTGATATATACTATATAATCTTGTAAGAAAAAATGTGGAATCTAAAAGAATAGAATATTTGTTTTTCAGGTAAATTCAGTTCAAATCTAACTTGGCCATTTGTGACATGAAAATATAGCATTAACTGTGATGAAATTGGACATTTTTGAGCTGAAAACATAGTTCATATGACCATCAACATGTTGCAACAGAACTGAAATCTTGTCAATTTGCATAACTTGCATTTACCAACACAAAGTGCCTTTGGGGATTCACTTCTATTGATTTCTTATGCACAAAGACATAAATAAGACCTCTAAGCAAATTTTAGCCGATATATAAAACATCTACTTTACTAAAAGTCCAGTGCATGATGGGTAATGTAATACAGGGCTATTCAGTTATTCAGGTTTTTTAATTAATTTTATTTCTGTGTTAACACTTTAGCAGCAAAACTATTGGTTGAATTCAAACAGTGACCCAGAATAGATCATTACATTTTGGGAACAGCATGTCAAACTTAAAAATTTTTTTAGATCTTTTTTTTTTTTTCCCCATTTATGTATAATGGATGAGATTTCAAATGTCTGTAGCAGCAAAACTATTTGTTGAATTCATACCAAATTTGTTTTATAGATTGCCAGTGGCCTAAAACAGATGTCATTACATTTTGGGAAAAGTAGGTCAAAGTTAAAATTTTTTAGGAATTTTTAAAATCTTTTTTTTTTTTTTTTTCCATTTACTTATAATGGGCAAAATTTCAAACGTCTATAAAAGCATCAATTTTGTTTCAGTTTACTTCAAATTTGGTATATATACAGGGTGGGGAAGCAACATTTACGATGAACATTTAGTTGTTTTTTCTCAGCAGGCACTACGTCAATTGTTTTGAAACCAAACATATATTGATGTCATAATCATACCTAACACTATTATCCATACCTTTTCAGAAACTTTTGCCCATATGAGTAATCAGGAAAGCAAACGTCAAAGAGTGTGTGATTTGCTGAATGCACTCGTCACACCAAAGGAGATTTCAAAAATAGTTGGAGTGTCCATAAAGACTGTTTATAATGGAAAGAAGAGAATGACTATGAGCAAAACTATTTTGAGAAAGTCTGGAAGATACTATTAACTCTTTCCCCGCCAGAGCATTTTCCAGTGAGTTGGTAGCCAGCGCCAGCCGTTTTGGTCATTTTCACTAATCTTTGGAGGCTCACTGAAAATGTTGTGTTAGGAGTATGTGAACACTGAATACATCAAAAGAAAGAACAGAACTTCAACTTTTAAACACAAAAAACTATTTTATTCTATATTTATTCGTTCGTGAGATATAAACATTTGAATATTGGTCATTTTCAGGAAAAAACTGAATTTTGAGCAAAAAGCTGAGAAAATTGCATTTTTTTCAAAGATATTGATTTTCAAGAGAAAACTGATTTCCTATTTACATTTTTGACTCTTTCTTATTCACCAACAGTAACACTATCTTCAAAATCACAAAATAAAATAATAATAACAGCAATAATAGTAACAAACAGCTCTAAGATATCCCATCATTCCACAAAATGTTAGGGGAATCCACACCAAACTTTAGACCGAACATCTTGTAAAGCACAAGGTTCCTTCTAAACTTTGCACATTTACATACATCAGTTATAAGTCTAACACATAGTAGTTTAGCTTTTGGATATAAACACCTCAATATTCCTCATTTTCAAGAAAAAAAGAAACAAATGCACTAAATACTGTAGATTTCTGGCCTTTGGCTGCACCAGGTCCTCCTGGTGGACCAGCTGCTGTGTTTGATCTGGAAATAATTCTATGGACATCTAGTTATTTATCTCTGTATGAATATATGTATTTATTTATTTCATACAAAAGCCAAATCCAAAAGTGTCTTCCATGTGTCCTGCTGACATTCTACAGCTGAATATGTTCTGTGTCCTCAGTCTGAATCTGAACTCACTCTAACAGATGCAGACTAGCTTTCCTTTGTCTTGTCCCATGTCTGTCTTCTCCTTGAATGTCCACTAGAAATGTCTCTTTTCTCTTCCTCCTGTCTGTCATTTTCTCCGTGTTGCTCTGTGCCCCCGCCCCCCCCCCCCCACCCGCACCTCCGTGTCGGACCTGAGCCGCTCCTTGTTTCCCGTGTTCCGTCTTCGTCTCCCTGACCTTCTGTTTCTCCGTTCCTGTCTCTAAATGGTTCTTCTGTAGCTCCATCATATATTGAATTGTCAGACTCTGTCTCCATAATCATCTTTAAGGCTTTTGAAACTGCGCGCGGTTCCTGCAGTCTGCATTTCCTCATTCAGTGACTGCCGCTGGATGCGTTGCCATGGGATACGGAGACTCCAGTGCAAAAACGTTAAACCCGGCCCGTCATTTTTCCGAAAAAGCTGCTTAATTGTTTGTTTTTGGACTAAGGAAAGTAATTCACATGATCCACAACACCTCCAACTACAGTATAACAGTGAAAACACGGATTGACGGAATATCTCGTCAATGGCGGGGAAAGAGTTAAAGAAGAATGGGAGAAGTTGTCACCCGAATATTTGAGGAACACTTGCGCAAGTTTCAGGAAGCGTGTGAAGGCAGTTATTGAGAAAGAAGGAGGACACATAGAATAAAAACATTTTCTATTATGTCAATTTTCTTGTGGCAAATAAATTCTCATGACTTTCAATAAACTAACTGGTCATACACTGTTTTTCAAATATTGTAAATTTTGCTTCCCCACCCTGTATAGAGGCAATTGATATGCTGACATCACAATCACAACACATATAGACATGATGACATCAGCTGGATCGATGCCAAAATAAGCTACAATACGTGCGAAGGGCGGGGTTTGTTGTGCCTGGCACCACTTGTTTACTTTATTTAAAATGCATAATTCCATTTGAAAAAGCAAAATCTCACTCCTTTAAGTACACAAAACCCAGAGATAACCTGATCTCTGCTATATCTGACTAGAAATTTTGCACAGGACATTATGAAATATTAACTCAATTTCATTTAAGCCTCATAAATGTGAGAGATGTGGAGAAGTGACTAAGGGTTGAGTTTGCGTTCAGTTAATATGACAGGTGGTATTTGTACCAGCCAAACTGCCTGGAGCTGTTTGCACTGGAGTGTTATGAAGTAGACGGTTTTTGCAACAAGGCATCCATAGAAAAGGAACAGTTTTGTGCTTATTGTGTGAATATTTCCACATTTATCTCCATGCGAATAAATATATATAAGTTTAACTGTAGCGAGAGTGAGCCCAAACATTTAGAGAAGCCTATGTCTGCATACTGCAACAAGGCATGGTTGAAACTGATTTGTAGTAGCTTAACCCTTTATCAGCCAAGTGACTATTTTTGGTCATTTCAACAAACATTAACCTCTTCATGCATGAACTGTGAGAACCTTAATTGTGTGAGTGTTGAGTGTTTTTATTCCTCTTTAGGCATGAAAAAATAATGCGATTAAAATTTTGTTTGTTTGTTTGTTTGTTTGTCTGTCCGTTAGTGTGCAACATAACTCAAAAAGTTATAAACAGATTTGGATGAAATTTTCAGGGTTTGTTGGAAATGGGATAAGGAAGAAATGATTAACTTTTGGGGGTGATCCGGAAGAAATCCTGGATTCTGGATCACTTTGAAATTTTTGTTAACATTGTGGTAAATGGGGCCAAAATTTTCGTTTCCCAATATCTCGCTTAATTATTGACCAAAACTCATGAAATTTCACTCAGGAATTGACAATGGGGTCCTCTATCACATTTCAAAGGCTGATCCGGATCTGATCCAGAAGGTGGATTTTATCTCAATTTATATAAAAAATGGGGGTGCCCTTACTTTTTGGCCTACTGTGCCTTTAATATTAAAGGTAGAAATTTCTGACAAGCGCCATCGTGTAGCTCAGTCAGTTCCGCATCGGGAGTATGCCACCGGATTTCATGTAGCTTTAATACTTAAGGAGCTAGATCCAGAAGAAAACCGCCATTACGAGAAATGTGATTTTCGTGAATAACTACTGAACTAATAAGGATATAATTATGAATCCAGTTGCTAATGGTATGTTTTCATGGTCAAGGAATCTTAAAATATAGGTAAAATAAATATGGGACTACTATTTATGGTGGAAATCCCAATATGGGGGAATTGTGCAAATCTCATGCAATTTGACTCAGGGATTTACAATGGGGTGTTCTATCAAATGGCAAAGACTGATCCGGATCTTTCAAAAAGTTATGGACAGATTTGGATGAAAATTTCAGGAAATATTGATACTGGCACAAGGAATAAATGATTACATTTTGGTGGTGATCGGGGGGGGGGGGGCACTGATCTGCCTTGGCGGAGGTCTGCGCTCTCAGAGTGCTTTTCTAGTTTTTTAAATGTCGTTAATCTGATGTTTTGTCACATTTTAACAAACTCTAATACTAGTTGTTACTCAGTTTATGGAGATTATATGCAAAAAAAAAAAAAAAAAAAAAAAGAATGTTAATTACAGTCTAACAACAATAACAAGCACCTGATTTACACTCAAACAGGTTAGTGCAGATCAGGTTTATCAAAAACAGCAAAGTTTCAGTAATGGTATGAATTAACCCTTTCATGCATGAATTATGAGAACCTTAGTCAAGATTTTTTTCTTCAGTGTTTAGCCATGAAAAAAACAATGCGATCGAGTTTTTTTTTTCCTATGGAGTTACAAAAATATCCATACATTTAATTTCTGAAGTAAAGAAACGTGTTTAAAACCCAATATCAGAGAGTGATATGAAAACAATGAAATAAAAACATTTTTAATGCTGCTAATCTGATGTCTTCTCACATTTTAACATATTCTAATGCTAGTAATTACTCACTTCATGGAGATAATATGCAAAAAAAAAAAAAAAAAAACCTTCTTGTCGAACAAATAACAATTGATTTACACTCAAACATGTTAGTGCAGATCAGGTTTATCAAGAACAGTAAAGTTACAGTAATGATCTGAATTACAGTGTATGGGATGGTGCATTAGTGTTCACTGTGTTGGCTGATATGGAACTAAAATAATAAAATCCTTGAACATACGATAAGAGAACAGCTGTAGAATAGCTGTCCACTGTAGTGACCACTATGCATGAAAGGGTTAAATATGGAGTTAATCCTGTGCTTCAGTGAGGTCAAAAATCATGTTGTTTTTTATAAAACTATACAGTAATTCAGAAAGATTTTATAGAAATTTCGAAGCGCTAAAGAGTGAATATGAATAATTTTTGTCAGTTTATGACTTCGTAATAGTTGTTTTGTTGCATGTGTTTATTTTTTTAGTGTTGCGCTCTCCGCCTGGACATTCGAGGGAGACGTCTGCGTTGTATGTGTTACTGAAATAACCACGAACTCGCTACGTGTCCTCACTCGTCTGTGATTTATTCAATGGCCGCCGTTACAACACTCAACTCAACGACGCACATGCGTACAACAACTTCCTCCTAGACACTACGAATCGATCAGACATTAAACACCGAACAAAATAGTATATTGCTTGTTTTAAATAAAACCTTTGTAAATGCATTTGATTTTTAAACAAAATATGTAACGATTTTAATAACAACAATTTTAAATGTAATGTTGAATTTATACAAACCCATATTTTCCCTCATTAACTAAACATAAATGTAACCATTAGGCCTGTAACGGTACACACAATTTTCGGTTCAGTACGTTTTTGGTTTTCAAAGCCACGGTTCGGTTTTTTTTCGGTTCGTTATGGGAAGAAAGAAAACCCCTCAAAATCTCTATTAATGAATTTATGAATTTTTTTAAACATTTTCCCCCCAATTTTTGGAGACAAGAGAATATAGAAAAACAGGAATAATATAATTGTGCTGCTACAAACCAAATAGAAAATAAAATAAATTATTAATATTACTAAATGTATTTTGAACATTAGTATTGCACTTTTCCCTGAAAGGTAGATTTGAACAAACAAGAAAAATCTAATCCCAGTTCTGTCAGTTCACATTCTGCATAAAAATACCAAAAAAATTCCACTTGAAGTGCAACATTAACAAGAGGACAAACTGGTATTCTGTTTAAACAAAGTGAAGAGAAACACTGACAACACATTGAACCAAATTATTTATTTTAGGACAGAAAACAAACTGTTTAGGACACTGTGTGTATTTGTGTGTGCCTGTGTGCACGGGGGATTTTTTTTTTTTTTTTTTTTTTTTTTTGTCAGAGCCAGGGGGGGGGGGTGGGGGGGCGCAGTTATATACCTGGGGGTGCGGTCCATAACTAACATAACGAACGCTGTCATGAAACAAAAGTGAAACTTTACATAATTTCAAAGTTCTATTTATTCCTCTATTATACAGCGTGCGTGATAGACAGACAGACAGACAGACAGAGCTAGTGTAAGTGTTTTAGAACTACCGTAGTTCCTAGGGGCCAAACAACGTCCGTCTTATCACCGTCTCTTTCCTCATTGTCTTTTACCTGAACCTGAACTGATCCAAACTAGACTGTAATGATGGTGGAGGGTCTTCAGTCTCTTCCTTCCAGGTTCACATCATATTTGTTGTTTTTTTTTAATCTTATATCAGCTGCTATTTCATATTTCGGGTCAATGTGTGCTCCTTTATTAAGTCCGTGTGAAACTTGCATGGATTTAAAGTTCCGCGTTGAATGGCGTCTTTCGTTCCTTTTTCTTTTTCTCATTATACTGTGCCGTTTCGGTACAGCTGTGTACCGAACCGAACAGGTGCGTACAGAAACGGTTCGGTTCGGTACGTGTACCATTACATGCCTAGTAACCATACTGTACCCATGCACTTCAGTACCAATACATACAAATCTATAAGAACACCTGAGAACAACCAGAGGTCTTAATAACCCATTAAGAACATCTCAAAGAAATAATGTGCTTTTAAGTTACAAAAAAAATTTGGCATTTTAACCTGTCACATTAGCAAGTGCGTCTCAGATATTTTATGGCAAGAGGGAGACTGTTGTCACGGCAACCAGCAAGGACACAGACGACGATGTCCGACAACACACTAAGGTTGAAATTTGGAATTTTTTCAGAGTATTTCAATGAGTGCCCTATAAAGGGTCAATGTGATATTATGACTTGCGTAAATATACACGCCACTTTTATTGGTGTGTTGTCTGCATGCGTTATAAGCTTTCGGCATGTATGTTCACACTGCATCAAATACACACACTGAGGGTTACGGTTATGGTTATGTGAACCAGAGATTTTAGCGTAAATTGACACACGTGATCAAATGGCGCTGAATAACACGCGAAAGGATGCAAATGTGTACGTATAGGATGCCAAATGCCATACAAACTGGCGTGAAATACAACGCTATTTCATGAAATCAGTCTCAAAGGGTTAAGTTACCTTCAAGTTAAAGGTAGGGTAGGAGATGTTTTCCTGGTTGATTTTTTACTATATTGCCTAAAATCCTCTTCACACCCCAATTACAACCAATTAATTAAAATGCTCGAACACAAAAATAAAAAAAAAATGAGTCGCCTGTGGAATGGACAGGACTGAAAAAACACCATCCAATCATTTTAATCGGCCCTTTGAAATGATTGAACGGTGATATGTCTATCAAACTCAACCGCCATTTGTCCCTCCCCCCTCTGCACGTACACCTTTTTCATGTTCTCAGAGGCTTGGAGCACTTGTACAGGAAACAAAGCCAGAGCCGGAGCTTGGCTAGCTATTTTAGCCATATTTGGATATAAAGTTCACCGGTAAGCTGTTTTGTCATTAACATAAATCACTACATCTTACCGAGTGTATTTTTCTCATTTCTAGTCAAAATATCTCATCACACTTAAAATAAGACATAATCACCTAAAGAGTAAATTTTCAGTGAGATAAGAATTTATTTGTAGACGATAGATCTCGAAAATCTTGTTTCAAGAAATCTGACCAAGATAATTTTCACTTGTTCCATTGGCAGATTTTGTTTGTTTGTTTGTTCTTCTTAATCTTGAATTAAGCTAAAAAAAAATCTGCCAATGGAACAAGTGAAAATTATCTTGGTAAGATTTCTTGAAATAAGATTTTCAAGATCTATTGCAGTGTTTTTCAACTTTGGGGTCGGGACCCCATGTGGGGTCGCCTGGAATTCAAATGGGGTCACCTGAAATTTCTAGTAATTGATAAAAATAAAAACTTACTAATAAAAAATATATGATGAGTTGAGACATGACAAACTGTGAAGCTGAAACTGCAGCACTGTGGTTCTGTTTATCTGTCAAATGTTCATTGTGGTCGGTTTCAGATGCTGCAGCTCTTTCATAATTCATAGTTTGAGTTCTTGTTTGTTCAGTACTAATTGTCAGCCTTGTAAATCCAAGATGGACTGACTGTACATATCCTGACCAAGGAAAATCAAATTCTCACTTTGTGCAGTAATCTACACCTGGCTTTTCTGCCTCCGTCGAAAATAATATACATTATATAGACTAAATGTCATCTAAAATTGATGTTTATTTGCAACATAGTATAGCAAACTATTACATAATCAAAAACAAATTAATTTTAGTTAAAAAAAATGTCTCCGTTTTGAATGTCTGGGGTTGCCAGAAATCTGCGATGTTAAAATGGGGTCATGAGCCAAAAAAGGTTGGAAACCATTGATCTATTGTCTACAAATAAGTTCTTATATCTCACTGAAAGGTTACTCTTTAGGTGGTTACGTCTTATTTTAAGTGTGATGAGATATTTGGACTAGAAATGAGAAAAATACATTTGGTAAGATTTGGATTTTTGAAATGTAGTGAATGTAATGTTAGCCAGCTAGGTATGAATTGGGGCTGTTGTGCCAACAAATATAACGGTGAAATGCAAATTGAGTCTCGTGAACCCTCGTGAACAGGCATTGCGAGGTCCGGTACTCTGGAGGTGTGGCTTTGGGGGTAAGTCTGAAGAAAGGGGTTTGGACTTTTGAATTGTGTATTTTCAAAATGTAGCTAGCTTGAACCGTTTTTTTCCAGGATCTCCTACCCTACCTTTACACCAAATGAAAACAGCTAAGTTATGCAATACGTTTTCTTAATAAATTCATCTGCTGCACATTGTTATTCAAGCTCACTTTTCCACAAGTTACAGTTAAACATCTTTAGCATTTTGGCTAAACCTGGTAAGCCTCGTTTTGCTCTATTAGCGATCATTCGTATAGAGACGGAACCTCATGTTAAAACTCCGTCTAGAACCTGAGTGCTAATTTGTATTTTTCCTCATTGCGCTTCGACGCTAACTTCAAAGCGGCAAGACATTTTAACAACGAACACAAATTTCTAGGAGTTGAGCTGTGAATCTCCGCTCCTATATTCTTACCTTACTTTTGGGTTCATTATAGCAGCGAGCTCTCGTCTACCCTTCGTTCCATACTTAACTTTTATGGGAGTAGTCAATTTTAATATTTGTGCCAGTTAGCTTTAAGTTGCTTTTCAGTCTGTTATGAAAATCTTTAATTAACTCAACCTCTGCTTCTTTTTATTTGCATTCTTATCTGCTCTAACGTTATCCCTGCTTGACTTGTTCAGAAAGTAGTCCAATTTCAATAAATATAATATCTGCAAATTCTGTCCGGAAATCTATAAAGCAAAAAAAAAAAAAGATGCGTCCTCTAAGTAGCACTTCTTTGGCTAACGTAGACGACATAAATACAGTGGTTCTAATCATCTTCAGTGCTCCTTCAACAATAAACACTAAAAAGGAACTTTTTGCCCCTGTGTGTGTGAACATTAATATAATACAAAACTTTTCCGATGCCTTTAGTTCCATGTCTTTGTTGATACGCCTGTACTGAATTATGGCTGAGCTTAGAGAGAAACTGCATTTTAAATGGCATTTAAAGGTTTCTGAAGTGCCTTCCTGAGAGAGCCCAGATACAAACTACTTTAGATTTCACAGCAACATTTAAATCACATTTGAGTCGTCTTTTTAAGGCTGTTTATTCAATAATTTATGAACGTCTGTCCTACTTTATATTTGTCGTAAGGGGAGCAAGTCAGATCTCTTCGTATTCTGTTTTTTACCCTTAAGAGGGAATTAGATTTATAGATTTACGTTTAAAGGAGTGGTGTTTTGCTTTTTTTTTTTTTTTAAAGGAATTATGCGTTTGTGGTCTACACACAGTAAACCCAGATAAGTAGAGTTTACTGAAAAAATCTGAGGCAGGTGATTGCACTTAAATGATTTGAGTAATGATCGACTAATCAGTTGGTTTAAGTAGGTTCAACTTTAATGCTAAAAGTATTGATCTTAAACTATTAAGTAGAAAACACTAAAATACAAGTTATTTGTACTTTAAATCTGTTGTAAAATCAACCCCACTATCCAACCATTCAACTCAGCATTTTAGGTTACACTGACTAATGTTCTCAATTGCAGCCAGATTAATTTATCATTGATTAAAAAAACCTTTTTTTTTAAGATAATCATACTCAAAATCCAATTCCTGACCAAAACAGTTATGAAATTATTCAGCTTAAGATATTGTAGCATGAATGGAAGTTAGCTCAATGTCATTTACCAGTACAAAAAGTGCTTTTAATTTGACAAAACTTTAAGATTTCCATTGTACAATAACTGTTTTAGATGAAAAAGAAAGCCATTGTTCTTCCTCTGGCTCTGACTCATGGTGCAGCTCTACAAAAATACAAAAACAAACACAAAAAGGCCAATAAACACTGACATACACACATTAAATCCAAATTAACACTAACACCACAACCCCGCTGAACCCCTGCACAGAAAAATAACACATTTTCAACAACATGCCCAATACCCACAATGCAATGTGAAGATAAAAAGGTGTGGTCATGACCAAAACTTAGTGATTTAATTCCATTCAACTTAAACTTTTTCGTACTTTCAACTATGTCTACAAATTAGTAGAATATACTTAACATTTTATAGTAACATCATAAAACTTAAATCATTTAAGTGCATTGTAATTAAAGCATTTTAGTAAATACGAAGTCCGGGCGTACAGTGCATAAACTGTAAATACTATACTTGGGTCTGAATTCTTCATTAATTCAACTCCACAGGTTCATCTTCAACAATATTTCTGGGTAATGACACCAGAAAGGTTGTTTTGAGCGTTGGTCCTTTAAATGCAAATGAGCCACTTCAGGCCCCGCCCCCTTCAGGTTGTTGCCTGTGCTGCTCTGTCCCGTTCAATCAACAACTGAACATTTTAGGTAGGGGTGTGCCAAAAAAATTCATATATAAATCACGATTCTCATTTACTATGGTTCGGAATCGATTTAAAATGTCCCTAAATTTTAAAAAATAAAGCAAATCCACCCGCAGTCTCATGCCATTGGTGCAATTAGCAGCTAGCACAATTAGCGGTTAGGGTTAGTGATTAATGCAATTAGCGGCTAGGGTTAGTGATTGGCGCAATTAGCGGATAGTGCGATTAGCAGCTACGGTTAGGTTTAGGGTTAGCAATTAGTGGCTAGTGTGATTAGCGGTTAGGGTTAGCAGTTAGCAGCTAGACTGGAATAGATCATGAGGATCCTTTGCACAAATATAGATTGAAGCAGAAATCATTATGAATCAAATTGTTTCGAATCAAAAATCGATTTTGAATTGAATCGTAGCCCCAAGAATCGGAATTGAATCGTGAGATAATAAAAGATTCCCACCCCAAATTTTAGGTAATCGGCTCGAAGTTTGGAAATATTTTCAGTATGGACTACAACCGCTACTGCTGACGAACAATTATGTCGTACTCTGAGAAATGTTTGTCGGAAGTCTTGACCTTATATGTGCAAATGTTGTGATGTAACTAGCTATAGGTGTAACAAACGAACACATAAAGACCCAGTGTTACTTTTGTGGCAGTTCTCAAATTTATTTTTTATTCATAATCTTTCTTAAGTGATTTATCACCATTTATTATGGTATTTTGCTTTGTATTTTGTATTTTTAAGCAAAAATGAGGAGGTATTTTCCTATATTTCATGTACAGCGATCCAAGGTTATTATCGTTAACGAAAAGTAATGAAATGACAAAAACTAGAATTGAAAAAACATTTTCGCTAACTGAAATAAATAAAAACTATAATTAAAAGAAAAAAACAATAACTTACTGAAACTGTATTGTGTGTTTACAAAACTAACTAAAACGTATAAAAATTATGGATAAAATTCCCTTCGTTTTCATCTTTGTTAATGGCGGATTGATACGAAAGCGATTTATTTAACTCTAGTGATTTTTGCTAGCGGCACCATACGACACTTCACGGTCTGTCACTTCTCGTCACTTGTGGTTTAGAGTCGTCTTCTGGTCCCCATGAAGACTGAAGTTGGGAGAAACCAGCAAAGTCCTGTCCGGGATTTATTTGAATACGACGGAGAAGAAGAGAAAAGATATGACAAAACTAAAACTAATACTAAAACTAAACTAAAACTAAGCATTTAGAAAAAAAAGGAAAACTAATAAAAACTAGCAAACTTGCTCTAAAAATGAATTAAAAATAAATGAATTAGCGAAAAAAAAAAAAAAAAAGTCAAAACTAAATAAAACTAGAAAAGCACTCTGAGAGCGCAGACCTCTGCCAAGGCAGATCAGTGCCCCCCCCCCCCCCCCCTCCCCCGATCACCACCAAAATTTAATCATTTGTTCCTTGTGCCAGTATCAATATTTCCTGAAATTTTCATCCAAATCTGTCCATAACTTTTTGAAAGATCCGGATCAGTCTTTGCCATTTGATAGAACACCCCATTGTAAATCCCTGAGTCAAATTGCATGAGATTTGCACAATTCCCCCATATTGTGATTTCCACCATAAATATTAGTCCCATATTTATTTTACCTATATTTTAAGATTCCTTGACCATGAAAACATACCATTAGCAACTGGATTCATAATTATATCCTTATTAGTTCAGTAGTTATTCACGAAAATCACATTTCTCGTAATGGCGGTTTTCTTCTGGATCTAGCTCCTTAAGTATTAAAGCTACATGAAATCCGGTGGCATACTCCCGATGCGGAACTGACTGAGCTACACGATGGCGCTTGTCAGAAATTTCTACCTTTAATATTAAAGGCACAGTAGGCCAAAAAGTAAGGGCACCCCCATTTTTTATATCAATTGAGATAAAATCCGCCTTCTGGATCAGATCCGGATCAGCCTTTGAAATGTGATAGAGGACCCCATTGTCAATTCCTGAGTGAAATTTCATGAGTTTTGGTCAATAATTAAGCGAGATATTGGGAAACGAAAATTTTGGCTCCATTTACCACAATGTTAACGAAAATTTCAAAGTGATCCAGAATCCAGGATTTCTTCCGGATCACCCCCAAAAGTTAATCATTTCTTCCTTATCCCATTTCCAACAAACCCTGAAAATTTCATCCAAATCTGTTTATAACTTTTTGAGTTATGTTGCACACTAACGGACAGACAAACAAACAAACAAACCCTGGCAAAAACATAACCTCCTTGGCGGAGGTAACTAAACTATAATGAAAAATCCAAAACTATCAGAACCTTGCTGTGATCATGTAGATGTTCATAAGAGCTCAGATTTAAGTTAAGGGTTATTTTATCAAAAACAGTAAAAAAAAAAAAACTAAAGAAAAAGTGACTTTTATAGTAAAATGCATCATTAACTGAAATAAACCAAACATCCCTAATCAAGAGGAATTAAAAACACTCAGGAAAAAAAAAAAAAAAAAAATCTTGACTAAGGTTCTCATAATTCATGCATGAAAGGGTTAAAGCTGCGCACATATTTCCTATATTTTGTTTTATTGTATCTGAAGAAAAGAGAGTAAAAAATAAATATCCGCTCATTTCAACCTTGCAAAAATAACAAAGCCTCAGACTGACCTCAGACTTAAGCACAGTATTGCATATCTCCCACTTCATATTAAAACTATGGAAGTAGAGGAAGTGCAGAAAGCGTTGTAAGTGCTGATGATATGAGCTGTTCTACCTTACATGGCACATTTTCACTCGGATGCGTAGCGGTCCATACAAAAGCTAAAACGGACTGTTTTGATGGATGATTTTTTAAGTGCATACCTCAGAGGCCTCATTGAATAAAATGGCGAGTCTGCTTTTTTTTTTTTTTTTTCCCATGCAGCGCTGCTATCGGTGTAAAAGGCAGCATTAGTTTCAATATTTCACGATTTTAGTGCAACATTTAACACGGCACCGTTGAGCTGCATGAAATAATAATATGCAGGAACGTACGTAGATATATGCATCCGTGTGTTACTGTATCAGTTTCCATAGCAACGCAAAAAAAAAAAAAAAAAAAAAGCTTTGTTTATGAATCCATTCTGCAAATATGCTTTATCAAAAGGAATGAGAGAGGTAAGAGATGTAAGACTGGTGAGTTCACTTAGAGAGCAATGTATGCTGGAGTTTTTTTTTTTTGTTTTACACTCGCTATGTTTTTATTCATGATGTTGGAGGGAAGGTTGATTATCAGCATCCATAAGTAGAACCTAAAGGTGTCTTTGTGACTAGAGGCTTAAAGGAGTCTTAACCCTTTAACCCCTGACGTGTCTGCTGTGAGCGTTCGGAATGTATAATAATAATAATAATAATAATAATAATAATAATAATAATAATAATAATAATAATAATAATAAACTTTATTTGTATAGCACCTTTCATACAGAAATTGTAGCCCAAAGTGCTTCACATTGATTGAAAAAATACAATATTAAAATACATTAAGATTTGATTATACATCAAGAAATAAAATGAAATTTGAGAGAAATACAATGAAATAAAAATAAATATAAAAACAGCGCACATTAAAATATTTGATTATGCGTAGAATTTTTGAAGTGCAAGAAATATAGAAATGTATGATTTATTTTAAACATTCATACAAATTCAACCGTTTGCTCAAAAGTGAAATCTTCAAAATGTGCTGATGGAATCCAATCCGATCCAACTTTATTTGTAAAACACTTTAAAACAACCGCAGTGGACCAAAGTGCTGTACAGAAGAATAATTCAAACCAAAATAAAAGGATAAAACACAGAATAGATTAAAAGACATCAAACTAGGGATGGGAATCGATAAGAATTTAACGATTCCGTTATCGATTCTCTTTTCGATTCTCACTGGGTAAAGCAGGGGTGTCAAACTCATTTTAGTTCAGGGGCCGCATTCACCCCAATTTGATCTCCAGCGGGCCGGACCAGTTAAATAATAACAGTGAAAAAAGTAAAATTATATAATGATCCGGTTTACATCTACAAAGTTTCCTTAAAAATCTGAATAACATGAACAACTTGAATTGTCTTAAGAAAAACAAGTGCAATTTTAATAATATTCTGCCTCGGTTTATCAGTTTATCATTTACACATGTGCGTTAAATCGCACAAAACATTTAGTAACAGGCAAGAATATTGGTAAAATCGCATTTACTTTTCTAAAGACATTTCCGTTTGTTCATGTTTGTTCAGGTTATTCACATTTTTTGGAAAAGCATAGTTTAGTAATGTAAACATTTTCATGTAATTTTACTTTTTTACACCAAAAAAACAAAGAGAAAATGTGGGGTTGTCATTATAGAATAGAATAGAATAGAATAGAATGCCTTTATTGTCATTATACATATGTACAACGAAATTGTAAGTGACAACTTTCTGGTGATGCGTAGTGCAAAAGTTTAAAGAAGAAAGGAAGTGTAAATATATATACAGTATAAAAACAGACATGTCACCAACCGAGAAAAAAAAACAAAACAAAAGGTTATTATTTATAGGTTATTATGATAATATTTTACTGGTCTGACCCATTTGAAATCTAATTGGACTGTATGTGTCTGTATGTGGAACCTGAATTAAAATGATTTTTACACTACTGATTGTTAATATCTTCAGTGTAATTTTTGCATTTCACAAATTTATCCCGTGGGCCGGATTGGACCCTCTGGCCCCCGGGCCGCATGTTTGACACCTATGGGGTAAAGGAATTAAAGAGTACAACCGGGTGTGTTTGCATTAACTGTCTTTTATATTTCCATCTGCACAGAAAATATAACACATCCAGTATGTACACATAATTATAACAGGTGATGCCGGGCCCAGTTTGGGGGTGGGGTAACAGTGATACCGTGAAAGTGAAAGTTAAGATGCTTTACTAATTCCTCTATTGCTGCATTTCCATACGTGGAACCGGTTCGACTCGGCCCATCTCCTGTTGTTGTGCACCTCATTTCCTTTCTCCTACCTTCGGAAACTCGTATTTGAGGGGGTACGACGTTTGTTGCCCGAACTGGAACTGGGCCCGGATGACGGCCTGGTGTTCACTCTGCCGCTACATTTACAAGCGTCGCTAAGTAGCAAATCAAATACGTGACATTCCTGTAAATGAATCACATGCTGTGGACAAATGTTTGAACATATTGGAGGGATTCCACCCTTTTGAAGACATGGAAGCTTTGACAGTGTTACAAACGGACATGGTGTTGACTTTTTAGACCGTTTCTGCCTCAATGCCATGTTGGCTACGTTCTGACCAAAACAATGCAGCGTACGCCTGACGTCATTGCGCATGCACAACGAAGGCGGAATTGATAAGCAGAATCGTTAACTCTTTAAGTGCCAGACAGTTAAGGGGCTAATAAGCCTTAAAAGTGCCACAGAATTTGGCCGTTTTTCAGTATTTCGCGTCGTTTTTATAATATTTGAAGAATCCTGCAGGAAACCGCTCGGTAACATCCGACCGATTGCTGATTAGATCCAAAATGCACCGGACGCAGCCGATTCATTATTGATCGTAATTTGCATAATTTATAATAATAATAATAATAATAATAATAATAATAATAATAATAATAATAATAATAATCTTTATTTATATAGCACTTTTCATACATTAAAAACTGTAGCACAAAGTGCTTTACATATCAGTTTAAAAATCAGTACCGCCCCCCACCCACACCCACCCGCACACACACACACACACACACACACACACACACACACGCAAACCCACAAGCTCACACATACTTAAGAAGACTGACTGAGCACGGGTAGACCAGAACAAAACTGTACAAGTAAAAGTAAACCATCAATTTAGGAGGCGCTGCCTCAGGGAGCCATCCGCACCAGGAGTCAGCCGCCGACCCCGGTGACCAGGCACCAGCAACACAGCCCCGCATCCCAACTAGTGGGAGAAGGCCAACTGGGAACCCCACCCACCAGAAAGGAGCGGACCTCAGTGAGAGAAGGCGCCACAGCCCCCGGAGTCCACAGCCGCCCCCCGGCATGGAGGGCTCCTTCTGATGAAACACCGGAGAATAAGAAACATTAAAAAGATATAAAAATATTATTCGGTCGCGTGACCTCAAATTCCCGTCTGCTTGGTCTCAAAAGGGGGACACAGAAAGAACGTCATCGAAATGTGAGAAAGAAATGGGGGTGGATGGTTTGTTTGTACACAAATATGGCGTGTTCTCCAAAGCCGATCTGATCGGCCCGTGGCACTTTAAAGGTTGTTTTCGTAAAGCCGATTTAATCGGCCCATGGCACTGAAAGTGTTAAGCAGGCAGGAAAACCATTCCAAGGAATCCGGTTCTCAAAAAGAAGCAGTTCTTGATTCCCATCCCTACATAGAACTGTACAAAAAAGAAAACAGTGCTGTACAGAAGAATAAATAAAACCCAAATAAAAGAATAAAATACAAGAATAGATTTAAAAAAAAAAAACATAAAAAGCCATACAATTAAAAACAACAAAAAAATAAGAACAATAAACCACTATCAAATAAAAACAATAGAATAAAACTAATACTTTCAAACTCACATGGTTTCAAAAGCCAAGGTGAAAAGACCACCAGCGGAAACACCGCCCATTTTATAGGGGAATGTTTCAACCACTACCCCTTGCAACTCTATTTCAAGGGGGAGGGCCTAAGGCAGTGTTTTTCAACCTTGGGGTCGGGACCCCACGTGGGGTTGCATGGAATTCAAATGGAGTCGCCTGAAATTTCTGGTAATTAGACATAAAAAAAATTAAAAAAAAAAAAAAAAAAAAAAAGAAAGTAGTAGTAGTAACAAACAAACAAAACACAAAAAAAATTTACTAATAAAAATATATGGTGAGTTGACAGAGACAATCATAATCCATAAAAGACATGACAAACTGAAGCTGAAACTGAAGCACTGTGGTTCTGTTTACCTGTCAAATGTTCATTGTGGTCAGTTTCAGATGCTGCAGCTCTTTCATAATTCATAGTTTGAGTTCTTGTTTGTTCAGTATTAATTGTCAGCCTTGTAAATCCAAGCCGGTCTGACTGTACATATTCTGACCAAGGAAAATCAAATTCTCACTTTGTGCAGTAATCTACACCTGGCTTTTCTGCCTCCGTCCATAATAATATACATTATATAGACTAAATATCGTCTATAATTAATGTTTATTTGCAACATAGTATAGAAAACTATAAATGATCAAAAACAAATTAATTTTAGTAAAAAAAAAAAAAAAAAAAGTCTCCATTTTGAATGTCTGGGGTTGCCAGAAATTTGTGATGTTAAAATGGAGTCATGAGCCAAAAAAGGTTGGAAACCATTGTTCTATTGTCTACAAATTAGTTCTTATATCTCACTGAAAAGTTACTCTTTAGGTGGCTACGTCTTATTTTAAGTGTGATGAGATATTTGGACTAGAAATGAGAAAAATACACTTGGTAAGATTTGGATTTTTGCAATGTAGTGAATGTACATATCCTGACCAAGGAAAATCAAATTCTCACTTTGTGCAGTAATCTACACCTGGATTTTCTTCCTCCGTCCATAATAATATACATTATATAGACTAAATGTCATCTAAAATTAATGTTTATTTGCAACATAGTATAGAAAACTATAAATGATCAAAAACAAATTAATTTTAGCAAAAAAATGTCTCCGTTTTGAATGTTTGGGGTCGCCAGTAATTTGTGGTGTTCAAATGGAGTCACGAGCCAAAAAAGGTTGGGAACCACTGGCCCTAAGGGGTGAATTGGAATTGGGCGTTTGTCTGTTTTTAGAAAATAAACTATTCTCCACTGAGTCCACATTAACCCATAAAGATCCAAACAGGCATCGGCGACACAAACCATCTACAGATATAAACTGTTTAATACCTGTTGATCCACTAATCCTATCAATACACGTGAATAATTGGTGTAAAATGCAGTTTGTCATCATTTTATGGTCATCAGATATGACCCATTTGGACGTTCAGAGGTTCCATAGTTACCGTGGAAACACTGTCATCTTCTACAGCATTGATTCACCACTAAAACCCATGAAGTTGGATCAATCACAGTGGATGGACACACTTGTTTTTACATTCAGTTAGCGATATCTTTGCTGAAAAAGTAACTTTTTCTTCATTTTTCTTCTGTTTTGATATAATCAGCTTCTAATTACCTCCGCCAAGGAGGTTATGTTTTTGCCAGGGTTTGTTTGTCTGTTTGTTTGTTTGTTTGTTTGTTTGTTTGTTTGTCTGTCCGTTAGTGTGCAACATAACTCAAAAAGTTATGGACAGATTTGGATGAAATTTTCAGGGTTTGTTGGAAATGGGCCCCCCCGTGGGCCCCCCCACCCCCGATCACCACCAAAATTTAATCATTTCTTCCTTACCCCATTTCCAACAAACCCTAAAAATTTCATCAAAATTTGTCCATAACTTTTTGAGTTATGTTGCACACTAACGGACAGACAAACAGACAGACAGACAAACAAACCCTGGCAAAAACAGAACCTCCTTGGCGTGGGGGGGCCCACGGGGGGGGGGGCCACTGATCAGCCTTGGCGGAGGTCTGCGCTCTCCGAGTGCTTCTAGTTTACTCTGAGTTTTCATGGACATCTACATGATCTGTGAATTAAATACAGGAAAATACATGATTTACACCAAAAAATGTAAAATACAGAGGATAATACGAAAAAACTAGAAGCACTCGGAGAGCGCAGACCTCCGCCAAGGCTGATCAGTGCCCCCCCCCCGTGGGCCCCCCCCACGCCAAGGAGGTTATGTTTTTGCCAGGGTTTGTTTGTCTGTCTGTTTGTTTGTCTGTCTGTTAGTGTGCAACATAACTCAAAAAGTTATGGACAGATTTTGATGAAATTTTCAGGGTTTGTTGGAAATGGGCCCCCCCGTGGGCCCCCCCACCCCCGATCACCACCAAAATTTAATCATTTCTTCCTTACCCCATTTCCAACAAACCCTAAAAATTTCATCAAAATTTGTCCATAACTTTTTGAGTTATGTTGCACACTAACGGACAGACAAACAGACAGACAGACAAACAAACCCTGGCAAAAACAGAACCTCCTTGGCGGAGGTAAAAATGGTGATAAATAAATTAAGAATGATAGAAATAGAGAAAAAAAAACACTTGGGAACTGCCACAAAAGTAGCACAGGGTCTTTATGGGTTAAGTACGACACAGACACATTTATTCCCACGTTGAGTAAGAAACACAAAAAAACAAAAGCTCAATAAGAACCTATTTAATACGCTAGCGACTCCATTTCGGCGAGTGCTTATCAACATGCAGCACCGCTCCACCTGTTGTCTTTCTTACACCAAGATTATGATTATTGTTGAGATTATGAGCGCCGGCACTTTGCCTCGCGATGAGGTTTGTTCAACATTTAACTCAGCAGCCACTCTTGTAAACAGCGCAGTGTGACATCAACAGTGTGTGACAGATGAAATGCCACGGAGGCGACTATTGCCGGCTTCCTCCATCTTTCATAAAACCTAACATTAATGCGATGCGCGCGTCGTGCCTCTGCATTTAAACCAGGCGATCTCTACAGGACTGCAGACAGTAATTAAGCAACGGCTTGCAGATGGTGTTTAAACAGCAAAACACTTGGGGGAGTCAGATCAAAATGACACTAAAGCAAACAAAATATAGTACATGCATTATGTCTGTCAGCAGCAGCACTGTCTGACACTGTGAAATGGTAAATATTGCAGGAATATCCTCGCACTAAAAGCAGTTCAGTGCATGCGGAGTACATATTTCTATTCATAGTTAATATCCAGGCATACGTACATGCAATATGGGGTCCACTTTTTGACATAAAGCATTAGAAAATAAGATAATTATTAATATTATGCAACTTATTTTCAAATTTCCCAACACTAAAAATTTAATTTGCAGAAAAGGCTGAAATTGAATGTTTGATTTATTTATTTATTTTTCCACGGTGGTTTAAAGTATCTGTCACTTAAGGAACGTGTTAAAAAATCAATTAAACACTGACTGAACATTAAAAAAAAAAAAAAAAAGCCCTTTTAAAGATGTAAAATTACTTACACTTCATATCCACACATACGTAAATGCAATATGGTGTCCACCTTTTTATAAAAAGCATTAGAAAATAAGAGAATTATTCATAATATGCATAACAAAACTGATAATCTGATTTTGATTTGACAGTTTTATTTTACTCACACTTAATTAAATCGAACTGTAACCAAATATTCTATGTCTTCCATAAACTATGCCTTGTCTTTTATACATTTAAATACAGTTTAAGTTACACATGAATAATTAAAAGCAACTTATCATTTTCAAATTTCCCAACACTAAAAATTTCATTTGCAGAGAATGATGAATTTTTATTTATTTATTTTTTTCCATGGTGGTTTAAAGTATCTGTCACTTAAGGAACGTGTTAAAAAAAATCAATTAAACACTGACTGAAACTTTTAAAAAAAATTCCTTTTAAAGACATATAATTACTTACACTTAATATCCAGACATACATACATGCAATATGGTGTCCACCTTTTTACATAAAGCATTAGAAAATAAGATAATTAATAATAATATGCACAACAAAACTGATAATCTGATTTTGATTTGACAGTTACACTAAAAATTTAATTTGCAAAGAAGGCTGAAATTGAATGTTTTATTAATTAATTAATTAATTTTTCCACGGTGGTTTAAAGTATCTGTCACTTAAGGAACGTGTTAAAAAAATCAATTAAACACTGACTGAAAGTTAAACAAACAAAAAAAAAAAAATCCCTTTTAAAGATGTAAAACTACTTACACTTAATATCCAGACATACATAAATGTAAAATTGTGTCCACTTTTTTTTTTTTTTTATATATAAAGCATTAGAAAATAAGATAATTATTAATGATATGCACAACAAAACTGATAATATGATTTGGATTTGACAGTTTTTACTCACACTTAATTAAATGGAGCTGTAACCAAATATTCTATGTCCTCTATAAACATTTTAGATGCTTCACACTTTGTGTCTTGACTTTTTCGCATTTAAATATAGTTTAAGTTACACATTAATAATTAAAACCAACTTATCATTTTCAAATTTCCCAACACTAAAAATATTATTTGAAGAAAAGGCTGAAATTAACTGTTTTATTTATTTATCCACGGTGGTTTAAAGTATGTCACTAAGGAATGTGTTAAAAAAAATCAATTAAACACTGACTGAAAGTTAAAAAAAAAAAAAAAAATCCCTTTTAAAGATATATAATTACTTACACTTAATATCCACACATACATACATGCAACATGGTGTCCGCCTTTTTATAAAAAACATTAGAAAATAAGATAATTATTAATATTATGCGCAACAAAGCTGATAATTGGATATTGATTTGAGTTTTATTTTACTCACATTCAATTAAATCGAACTATAACCAAATATTCTATGGCTTCTATAAACTACGCCTTGTTTTTTAAACATTTAAATGCAGTTTAAGTTACACATTAATAATTAACAGCAGCTTATCATTTTCAAATTTCCCCACACTAAAAATTTCATTTGCAAAGAAGGCTGAAATTGAATGTTTTTATTTATTTATTTATCTATTTTTCCACGGTGATTTAAAGTATCTGTCACTTAAGGAACATGTTAAAAAAATCAATTAAACACTGACTGAAAGTTAAAAAAAAAAAAAAAAAAAAAAAAAAAATCCCTTTTAAAGATGTAAAATTACTTACACTTCATACCCACACATATGTAAATGCAATATGGTGTCCACCTTTTTATAAAAAGCATTAGAAAATAAGATAATTATCAATAATATGCCTAACAAAACTGATAATCTGATTTTGATTTGACAGTTTTATTTTACTCACACTTAATTAAATCGAACTGTAACCAAATATTCTGTGTCTTCTATAAACACTTTAGATGCTTCACGCTTTGTGTCTTGACTTTTTTGCATTTAAATATAGTTTAAGTCACACATTAATTATTAAAAACAACTTATCATTTTCAAATTTCCCAACACTAAAAATTTTATTTGCAGAAAAGGCTGAAATTAAATGTTTTATTTATTTTTCCACAGTGGTTTAAAGTATCTGTCACTTAATGAATGTGTTACAAAATCAATTAAACAATGACTTTTTTTTTTTTTTTTTTTTTAAATCCCTTTTAGATTTAAAACTACTTACACTTAATATTCAGACGTACATAAATGTAATAAGGTGTACACTTTTTTTTTTTTACATGAAGCATTAGAAAATGAGAATTATTAATATTATGCACAACAAAATTGATTATCTAATTTGATTTGACAGTTTCATTTTACTCACACTTAAATCGATTGTAACTAAAAATTCTGTGTCTTCTATAAACACTTTAGGCGCCTCACACTTTATGCCTTGTCTTTTACACATTTAAATACAGTTTAAGATAAAATTAATAATTAACATCAACTTACCATTTTCAAATTCCTCACCTTCTCATTTCTCCATGTGCATTATGAATCAGATCTACAAAGACACTAAACACTGATGAACAGGCAGAAAAATGGTTAAAATTGTGCTTAATTTCCTTTAGACATTTCAGGTTGTTCATATTTGTTCAGGTTATTCACATTTTAGTGTTACAGGATAGTTTGTAAATGTAAATATTTTCAGAATTTAATGTTATTTTTTGCACTAAAACAAAGGAAAAAAAATTAAGTTGTTAATTCTAGGTTTTGTTTTGTTTTTTTTGCTTAATTCAAGATTTTTTTACTTAATTGAAGGTTTTTTGTTTGGTTTTTTTGCTTAATTCAAGTTTGTTTTTTTTTGTGTTTTTTTTACTTAAAGATTTTTTTTGGCTTCAAGATTTTTTACTAAATTTGAGATTTTTTTTTGGCTTAATTGAAGTTTTTTTTTTTTTTTTTGGCTTAATTCAGGATTTTTTTTTTTTTACTTAATTGAAGATTTTGGGGTTTTTTTTGGCCTCAAGATTTTTTTGCTAAATTTGAGATTTTTTTTTTGCTGAATTGAAGATTTTTTTTTTTTTTTTTTTTTTTCTTGGCTAATTCAAGATTTTTTTCTTTAATTCAAGGTATTTTTTTTTTTTTGCTTAATTCAATTCAAGACTGTGGAAATTTTTGCACTTGGCAAAAACATCCTAGGGGCCGAACTGGACCGCATTTGGCCCCCGGGCCGCATGTTTGACACCCCTGATCTACATGATCAGTGAATCAAATATAGGAAAATACCTGATTTGTACAGCAAAAATGCAAAATACAGAAAATAATATTAACCCTTTCATGCACGAATTATGAGAACCTTAATCAAAATTTTTTCCTGAGTGTTTTTATTCCTCTTTAGGCATGAAAAAAAAAAACAATGCGACTGAAAATTTTCTTCTGAAAAATAAAATTAAAAAAAATAATAATACAAATAATTTTAAAAAATTGAAAAAATACATAAAATAATTATGAAAAAAAATTCCTATGAACCTATTTTTCGTGAAGTTGCAAAAATGTCCACTCAGCTGAACACCATATGTTTGATTTTTGACGCACAGAAACATGTATTTACTGATAAATTGTGTGAAAACTATGGGGAGGGCTTGTGATTCTGGGGGTTTATGCTCAGGAGAGATCTACATAATGTTACCAATTCATGTCAGAAAAGATATGTAGTGTCTTAAAACTTTAATAAAGATATGTGTAAAAAAAACCAAACAAACAAACAAACAAAACTAGAAGCACTCGGAGAGCGCAGACCTCCGCCAAGGCTGATCAGTGGCCCCCCCCGTGGGCCCCCCCACCCCCGATCACCACCAAAATGTAATCATTTCTTCCTTATCCCATTTCCAACAAACCCTGAAAATTTCATCCAAATCTGTCCATAACTTTTTGAGTTATGTTGCACACTAACGGACAGACAAACGAACAAACAAACAAACAAACCCTGGCAAAAACATAACCTCCTTGGCGGAGGTAAAAAAAAAAAAAAAAAACAACGAAAAGAACAACAAAATCCATGAATATACAAGAGAACAGCTGTAGAATAGCTGTCCACTGTAGTGACCAGTATACATGAAAGGGTTAAAATAAATGGTGATAAATTGCTTAAGAAAGGTAAAAAAAAAAAAAAAAAAAGAGGGAAAACAAAACACCACAGTGTTGCTTTCACTGTCTTGTAATGCATGCGGAAATCACCAGAAATAATCACTCGCCCCATAAAGGGTTAATGCTGAATGTATTCTACCAAACCTTGGTTCTGTCAGATTTGGTGCTGTTATATAAAAGCTAAGACAAAGGTGCATAAATGTCTATGCAGCAGTGGGTGCACACTTGCCAAAAACAGAGCCTTATTCAGTCCAACCTGTGGAACATTGTTTTCTGTCCGCAGCATTTTGTAGCAGCCTGAGTGTTTTTGGCAAAGTGCCTCCGTATCTCTTGTAGTCAGAACCATAGGGCCGCAGCTCTTTGGCTCTGATACGACTCTGCAGTGCAGAACTAGACTCTCAGACTTTTGGTCCATTTGCTGAGTTATCTGTACATCTGTGTATTCAAATATCTGTCGCTGGGTCCGTCGCTGGAAGCCTAGATTAGGATGAATTTAGCAACCGCCTCAGGGCCTGAACACCCTGGGGATTTCAAGGCCATTAATGCGCCAATTATTTTCGCGGTAATTGAAGTTTCCGAGGTCCTGTAGAGAGGACCTTTGTGAAAATCTTGTTTTAATATTTTGGTTCATATTATCCACGTATTATCTGTAATTAAATTATCACGTATTAGGTAAGAGGTGCTGGAGCGGTTCTCTACTGCATGGTCTCTTGGGTTCTGGATAAAATGGGTTGGGGGGCCGTGTGTGGTGGTGGATCAGCAGCAAAGCACCTGCCTACGCTGGTGCTTTGATGGGTTAATCCAGCCTCTAGATGCTGCAGCTTAGTCGCTAAAACTGTTCATGCCCTTCATGTTGAAGTCTTTGGCAGAAAACATGTTCTACAAGCTGTTGGTATTGGCAGAACTTGGTGCTGATAGTGGCCTATGGCTAATGTGGAGACTTTTCCATAGGAATTATTATTACTGAGGGAAAATAGTGATTATTATTATTATTATTATTATTATTATTATTATTATTATTATTATTATTATTACGATGCTAATGCTAACAACAACACTAACAAGTGGAGCAAGGCAAAATAAACCCCGCCCCTCGCACGTATTGTAGCTTATTTTGGCAACGATCCAGCTGATGTCATTATGTCTATGCGTGTGGTGATGTCAGCATATCCATTGCCTCTATATATGTGCCAAGTCTGAGGTAAATTGAAACAATATTGATGTTTTTATAGATGTGAAATTTTGCCCATTATAAGTAAACATGAGGAAAAAAAAAAAAAAAAATTAAAAATTCAATCAAAATTTTAACTTTGACCAACTGATCCCAAAATGTAACCACATACACTCTGGGTCACTGGCAATCCATAAACCCAATTTAGTATAAATTTAACCAATAGTTTTGCTGCTACAGACATTTGAAATTTCACCCATTATAAGTAAATGAGGGAAAAAAAGATTTTAAAAATTCTAACTTTGACCTACTTTTCCCAAAATGTAATGATATCTTTTCTGGGTCACTGGGAATCTATAAACCCAATTTGGTATGAATTCAACCAATAGTTTTGCAGGTGTAACGGAGTTAAGGTATATAGTGTAGGATTCCACTTGCCATTGCTGACTTGTTGTGCTAATTCCAATTTTATTTTGGGGACATGAACCCCACACCCCTTCAAACTGGGGTCGTGCACCCCAGGAGATAGCAGCAGTTTTGTCTTTCTTTCCTGGTGAGTGCACGCATGTTGGTCCTGTCTTTATTTGACATTTTTTTGTTTTCTTTATGTCATATTTGGGTGGGTGTAGTGTGCCGTTGTGTTGGTGTCATGATTGGCTTTCCGTTGAGTATGTTTTTTTGTTTTTAAATTGCAATGTTCTTTGTGTGTGTTCGAGGAGTTAGCTAACTGTGATTTTTATTTTTCTTTATTTTTAGCCCAAGACGGACTGCGGGTTTTTCATTTGATGTATGTTTTTTTTTTTTATATGTGCCAGGTATGTATTTTGTTTGCTTTGTATTTACAATGTTGGTAAAAAAAAAAAAGATAGCAGCAGTTTTGTCTTTCTTTCCTGCCCAAGATGGACTGCGGGTTTTTCATTTGATGTATGTTTTTTTTTTTTTTTTTTTATATGTGCCAGAATAAACTGGTGAACAGGGAAAAAACGGATTGTGTGGAAAGAACTTTTTGGCGACGCATGTGTACAGCCGCTACACAGGGTAATAATAATATCAACATTTGCACTAAAGACTCAAAACACATCCGTACAAACTGGCCTACCCACCATAATCCACTCTTACCACAACATTTTTACACTTTTTATGTATTATTATTTTCATACTCCATGCTCTTGTTTATGTATATTCTTGTCTGTTATGTCCATATATTTTCACTTGTTCCACTGGCAGATTTTTGCTTAAATTAAACAAAAAAAATCTTGAATTAAGCAAAAAAAAAAAAAAAAATCTCCCAATGGAACAAGTGAAAATGATCTTGGTAAGATTTCTTGAAATAAAATTTTTAAGATCTATTGCCTAAAAATAAGTTCTTATATCTCACTGAAAAGTTACTCCTTAGGTGATTAGGTCTTATTTTAAGTGTGATGAGCTATTTTGACTAGAAATGAGAAAAATACATTTGGTAAGATTTACATTTTTGAAGTGTATTGACCCCAGGACCTTCACTGTTGTGAGGTGTCAGTGCCAACCACTGCACCACCCATAGCTACTTGTGCTAACGGTCACTAACTCTGTAAAGCCTGAACCATTAAATCATTGACAGAACATTCCAGTTCTTTGAAACTGGAGCCTTTATTGGTCCTTCTGAACAACCCCCAAAAAATTTTTTTCAAATATCAATTTCCATGAGTTTCAATTATGTATCATATTTGATACATTGGGCCTCAATGCTCAAATAGTATGATTTTTGAACAAACAAAAACATAATATAACACAAACATGTAAAAAAAAAAAGGTAATTCCTTTTCAAAATTGGCAAAGTTCTGCCTCCTTCTTCATTAATGACAATCTTGTAGTGTCACTGCAAAGGCCTCTGGTGAATGAACTCCTCCCCTCTGGTGGATTATTCGTGTATTGCATGTATCTAATTGTATACATCAGGTTTTCCAAGACAAAAAATATCACACTGATCATGTAGAGCAGGGGTCTCAAACTCATTATTTCTCAGGGGCCACATTCCCCCAGTTTGATCCGCAGTGGGCCGGACCAGTAAAATAATAGCATCATAACCTATAAATAACGACAACTCCAAATTTTTGTCTTTGTTTTAGTGCAAAAAATCACACTGATCATTTAGAGGGCTTCAAAACTCATGTATCAAATATGATACGTTCGGTGTTATAGGGTAAATATAAGAAAATACTTGATTTCTACTGAAAAATGCAGCAGATTTGCAGAACAAATAGCGGTAAATGACTTAGAAAAGATTAAATTCAGAGGAAAAATTCATTTGGAAGTCGCCACAAAACTCGATTTCGGTCTTTAAGGGTTTAAACAGCTAATACAGTCAGAATTCGAGACTTCACTGGGATGTACAACCCTGTCACCTCTATAACCAACGGCATCGTAACAACCTAACAACGAGTTAAAGTGTACAGATACTGCATGCCTCATTGTTTAGACCAAGTATGGTAGGTGGTAGGTAAAGAAAGTTAATATCCAGATGACAGAACCTGCATTTTTTTGCAAACAGGTCTAACAAATTGGTAATTCCTTTTCAAAATTGGCAAAGTTCTGCCTCCTTCTTCATTAATGACAATCTTGTAGTGTCATTGGAAAGGCCTCTGGTGAATGAATTCCTCCCCCTGGTGGATTATCTGTGTATTGTATGTATCTAATTGTATACATCAGGTTTTTCAAGAAAAAAAAAAATCACGCTGATCATGTAGAGGACTCCAAAACTCATGTATCAAATATGATACCTTTGACGTTATAGGGTTAAGCAACAAGACAAAAGGATATAAACGACATCTCAAATTGAGTTGTTTTGATAATCTGACATAATCAGAGCATGTCGAGATGATGACAAAAATCGGATCTCTGTTGAATTTGTATCTTATAGGACGAGATGAAGCATTTAACCCAAAGTTCAAACACCTCGGCATTTCCGTCTCCCTAAACTCTTCCTACTTTTACAGTAAGCTTACAGTGGATGTCTGATGAATAGTTTTCCAGAGTTGTTGAAAACAGCCGAGAGCAACACTTCCTTCCTCTCTTTATTTCAGTTGCAGTCCACGCTTCTAACTTTTCACATTTCAGCTTTGTGAATTATTGATATTCCCTTTTCAGCCATTCCATCACTTTCCTTATAGCCTTGGAAAGATAAATCTACCTTTCAGCCAATTTTAAATATGTGGAAAACTCTGACTGATAATAGAGAGATAAGAACATCTTTACAAAGTCTTCCGCTGTTATGACACCTTACTGTTTGCCAGGAAGTTGATATACAGAAAGAGATTAGTGTGGAACCAAATGAGGAACTGCAAAGTCACTGAGGGTTTGTTTTTTTTTTTTTATAGGACTGACTTTCTGCCATTGTCTTTACTCTGAAATCCAAATGAAAGACCAATCAATAGCACAATTGGAGTCAGGGAAAGATTGTGTGGCAAAAGCAGGCTAAAGGCTCGCATCACCTAGAGAGGGCTGCAAAATCCAATTACTTTGGTTAACAAGCTGACCTTCGCACGTATAATGCCACTGTGTCCCTTGGCTTATTTTCTTGGCAGAGCGTAAGCACTCCCGGGCCTCGACAAACCTCTAAATATTGCAGTGATTGCACTCAAAAGTTATGTCCACTGAGAAGCTCTGAGCGAGCGTATGAGGTAGCGGCTGATAAAACAGGCTAATGAAGAACTAAGGAGGGTTTCTTCTCTTGCATCAAAAAGCCCGACGAGTTGTAAAAATGTGTGTCGTGTGCGTTTTTCCCGTTTCTTAAAACACAGTTATTTACTTGAATATTCATGAGTGAACGTTATGCAGTGCTACACTTGTCATCCTGCGAGGAAAAAGTTACAAAATATGGTTTTAATTCACTGCCTGGATCCTGGAACTGTGTTATCGTCGAGGGGAAAGCAACGTGTCATGAAGAATTATGGAAATAAGATATAAACAGGCTATTTTGGTTATATATTTTTGAACATTTTTGTCCCATGTTCAAACACGAGACCAAATTAAAGTCAAATAAATGGCAAAAAAAACCCAGGTGTCAAACATGTGACCAAATCCGGCTCGCCAAAGGGTCCAATCTGGCCCGTGGGATGAATTTGTGAAAAACAAAAATTACACTGAAGATATTAACAATCAATAGTGTAAAAATCATTTTATTTCAGGTTCCGTACATACATGTAAACCAATTACATCTCAGTTGGGTCAGACCAGAAAAATATTGTCATAATAAGCTATAAATGATGACAACTTCAGATTTTATCTTTGTTTTAGTAGAAAAAAAAAGTTAAATTACATGAAAATGTTTACATTAACAAATAATCCTTTTCCAAAAAAATGTGAATAATCTGAAGAAATACAAACAAGGTGAAATGTCTTGAGAAAAGTAAAAGCAATTTTATCAATATTATACTTGTTACTAAATGTTTTGTGTATTTGTAATTGTAATGTAAGTTGTTAATGCACATGTGTAAATGATAAACTGATAAACTGAGGCAGAATATTGTTAAAACTCTACTTGTTTTTCTTAAGACATTTCAAGTTGTTCACGTTATTCAGATTTTAAAGGAAATCATGTTGATATAAACATCATAATGTAATTTTACTTTTTTCACTGGTCCACTTGAGATCATATTGGGGTGAATGTGGCCCCTGAACTAAAATGAGTTTGACACCCCTGCTCTAAACAATCTAAAAAAATTACCGTAAATTCCGGACTACAGACCGCACCTGAATATAAGCCGCAGACCCTAATTTTAAAAAGAAAATCAATTTTGTACACGTATAAGCCGCGCCGGTTTATAAGCCGCGGGTGTCCACCAGTGGAGATTTCTCATAGACTGCAAGAGAAGCCCGGCTTCCCCTATCATTACCAAAATTAAATGGTTAAATATGTTCGGTTGTGTTGACATTTCATTGACTACACATGTGTTAAAACAGGTTCACCTCACAGACGAGTTGGTTCAGAATCAGCTTTATCACAAATCATCAGACTCCATGTTGTTCACTTCTCATACATTCCCGTCGCGCTGTTTCCTCATACGATCTATGGTCAGTGCATTTCCCCGTTGAAGCCTGGCTTCTATGGGAGTCTATGGGACCGAGTATGGGACCTTTTTTTTCATTGCGTCAAAACTGGACGGTAATTGGATAAAGGTTTTCTTTGAGTTCAAATGAAATTCTTCCCTGTATGTAAATGGGTCTGATATGTGTGAGCTTGCTGTCATATCTATAGGCTGATTCGTCGTTAATATGAGGATTAAAAAACAAGACAAAAAACGAGGCAATAAAAGGATCGAAATAAAAGCACATTTTTTCTTTCTTTTTTTTTGTCAGTGGACTTATCGGGGTTTCCTTTGGATTCGTGCTGATACGGGATTGACTTGCTTTTGCGCCGGCTGTGGATTCACGGACTTAAAATGACTTGAAAGACACTTGAAAGTGAACAAACTTTTGTTTTTCGTTGTAGTAGGACTTTTAATTTATTTTTAAAATATAAAGATTAAAAACAAGTAATTATGTCTGTTATAATATCATTTTCATTTAACATTACGTACGACGTGCGCATTAATTCTGAGATGCTTTAAATTTATGACGGTCTCTGGAGAGCTTTATTGGGTGTTTTCATTCAGAGTTTTGTATATTTGTGAAACAATATTAACATTTGAAGGTTTACTATTTTTCCTTAAAAGTTCCCCTTTTGTGTGTGTTAATATTAACTTTATAAAGGTTAAGTTGTTAATGTTATCCATTCCTGCATACCTGGTAACAATAGACAGATTCTTCCCTGGGGTGTGGCAGGCAATAAGGGAAAATCGTCGTATAAACCGCGTCGGAGTATAAGCCGCAGTGTTTAAAGCGTGGGAAAAAAGTAGCGGCTTATAGTCTGGAATTTACGGTACTATTCACATTTTTATATTTCTGTACATTAACCCTTAAGGATCCACGATCACGGCTATGTGACTGAATCATATGACATTTTCAACACGTCAGAAGTCGGTCATGTAGACCACTGGGGACGACTGCATTCGAAAGTGCGGACTTGAAATACTCTCCCACTTTTTATTTGATGTTGATAGAGCAAATACAACCGCAGATATGACCGGAGCAAACAAACGAGAATAAAAGTATGAAAATGGGGGGGGGGGTATATCTCTTACCATATCTTCAGCATTTTTTGTCCTTTTTTAAAAGGGAAAATACTGGCTTCTAATTAACAGACTGCATTAGCATTACAGGTAAGGGTGAGAATGACCGCACAATCTGTGAGCTCCCAAACCATTTCATCATCATCATCATCATCTTTATTTGCAGACTTGGGAGTCCATTTAAAAACAAACGAACAAGCAATCAACAAACAGAATACATTTAAAAATACAGGTTAAAAATACAAACAAAACATCATCAATATTATAAAAGACAACTGTACCAGTGTCACCACAGGGATGACTGGTATCGCACCGAACTATGACGAGGATTAATCAAAAGCTGAATGATGGAATTCTGACAATCGTTCAGTCGACAGATAAATTTGTACATTAAGTTTCTCATAAGAGCCTGAAAAGTGTTAACTCCTGCACTGCAGAATAATTCACTTATTCATTTATTCATTTATTCAGCTACGTGACGTTTCGGGCCGAGGCCCTTCATCAGACTGAGGATGGAAATAATGTCAATACCTTGTGTTGACATCATCATACAGAAGCTGTATACCAAGTTTGAAGTCAATCAGAACTGGAGTTTCGGAGCAAAAGACAATTGAAATTTTTTCCCCATAAGAGCCCATATTAAATTTTGCGTAAGTTCCCGGATCCAGACGAAGATCCTAATCAGCATGTAGACATTATGTTTTGGTCATCTCCCCATCAGGGCTGGACTGTAGAAATTTACACTGGATATCATTTACAGCAGGCATGTCCAAAGTCCGGCCCGGGGGCCAATCACGGCCCGCGGTCAGATTTTATACGGCCCACAGCTTGGGTTTTATATTGTATTATTTATGGCCCGCTTGGACTGTTCAACCGAGTACATGAATCATAAAAGGTTCAAAATGCAGTTTCTCCTTTCACCTCATGGTGGCAGCACCACTCTAACTCTATCTGGCTCTGTGACCTCGCCGTGAACCTTTTTCACTAATTTCTAACCATGGCGCCTGTAAATAAAAAAACGAAAGTTGACAGTGAGGGCCGCCGCTTCCAGAAGAGATGGGAATTACAGTTTTTTTTTACTGAAAATTGAGGCAATTATGTTTGCCTAATTTGTCAAGAGACTGTTGCCTTGTTTAAGGAATTCAATGTAAAGAGACACTAGCAGACAAAACATGCTAATGCATACGACAAGCTAGCAGGGAGTGAGCGCTCCGAAAAAGTGAAGCAAATTCAAGCTGCTTTAAACTCACAACAGTGACTCTTCATGTGAACCTGGGAGTTCAATGAATTCACCACCAAGGCAGGCTACCAAGTTGCCAGGTTAGTTGCCTGTCACTGCTGGTGTTATGTACTTGTAGATGTGACACAAATATTACTTTCTGAATGATTTTGTGAAAGACAAGTAAGAGTCAAATGTTTTCATCTTAAACGTTAACAGACTTCGCATTACTGAGTAATATATGAGTAATGATTACTCATATAAGTCATGTTTAAAATGAATGAGGGGTTAAGATTTTTATCAACTTGGAAGTTTAAGATACTCCATACAGTTTGTTCTATGTTATCTGACTCCAGATGTGAAAGGAAGGCAGAATTGTTTTTTTTTTTTTTTTAATTAGTTCACACCTGAGTGACTTAGATTTGGTTACATTGCCATTTTAAAAAATGATATTGTGACAATGAAAATAAAATTGTTGTAGAACAGCGCATTTAGATGTAATTTTTACTGTTTAAAAAATGTCTGAAGGGACCACTGGCCCCTGGCAATGTCCACATTATCAGATCTGGCCCTCGTTAAAAAAAGTTTGGACATCCCTGATTTACAGGGTGGGGAAGCAAAATTTACAACGAACATTTAGTTGTTTTTTCTCAGCAGGCACTACGTCAATTGTTTTGAAACCAAACATATATTGATGTCATAATCATACCTAACACTATTATCCATACCTTTTCAGAAACTTTTGCCCATATGAGTAATCAGGAAAGCAAACGTCAAAGAGTGTGTGATTTGCTGAATGCACTCGTCACACCAAAGGAGATTTCAAAACTAGTTGGAGTGTCCATAAAGACTGTTTATAATGGAAAGAAGAGAATGACTATGAGCAAAACTATTACCAGAAAGTCTGGAAGATACTATTAACACTTTCAGTGCCATGGGCCAATTAAATCGGCTTTACGAATACAACCTTTAAAGTGCCACGGGCCGATCAGATCAGCTTTGGAGAACACGCCATATTTGTGTACAAACAAACCATCCACCCCCATTTCTTTCTCACATTTCGATGACGTTCTTTCTGTGTCCCCCTTTTGAGACCAATCAGACGGGAATTTGAGGTCACGCGACCGAATAAATTATGCAAATTACGATCAATAATGAATCGGCTGCGTCCGGTGCGTTTTGAATCTAATCAGCAATCGGTCGGATGTTACCGAGCGGTTTCCTGCAGGATTCTTCAAATATTATAAAAACGACGCGAAATACTGAAAAACGGCCAAATTCTGTGGCACTTTTAAGGCTTATTAGCCCCTTAACTGTCTGGCACCGAAAGAGTTAAAGAAGAATGGGAGAAGTTGTCACCCCAATATTTGAGGAACACTTGCGCAAGTTTCAGGAAGTGTGTGAAGGCAGTTATTGAGAAAGAAGGAGGACACACAGAATAAAAACATTTACTGTTATGTCAATTTTCTTGTGGCAAATAAATTCTCATGACTTTCAATAAACTAATTGGTCATACACTGTCTTTCAATCCCTGCCTCAAAATACTGTAAATTTTGCTTCCCCACCCTGTATATTTTTACTGAGTGACTG
Organism: Sphaeramia orbicularis; assembly: GCF_902148855.1. Lineage (NCBI taxonomy): Eukaryota > Metazoa > Chordata > Actinopteri > Kurtiformes > Apogonidae > Sphaeramia > Sphaeramia orbicularis. The sequence continues at coordinate 17,995,075 of NC_043977.1, forward strand.
CATCGATCCACTTCCTATCTCCTATAACGGGGAAATTTTTCAAAGTCGGACCAAATCCAGAATCAGATCCGGATCCAAATAATTTCATTAACTTTTGTTGAGATCATCATACAGAAGCTGTATACCAAGTTTGAAGTCAATCAGAACTGGAGTTTCGGAGCAAAAGACGATTGAAATTTTTTCCCCATAACAGCCCATGTTAAATTTTCCGTAAGTTCCCGAATCCAGAAGAAGATCCTGATCAGCATGTGGACATTATGTTTTGGTCATCTCCCCATCAGGGCTGGACTGTAGAAATTTACACTTGATATCATTTATATTTACTGAGTTATTGCATCGATCCACTTCCTATCTCTTGTAATGGGGACATTTTTCAAAGTGGCACCAAATCCAGAATCAGATCTGGATCCAAATAATTTCATTAACTTTTGTTGACATCATCATACAGAAGCTGTATACCAAGTTTGAAGTCAATCAGAACTGTAGTTTCGGAGAAGAAGACGACTGAAATTTTTGTAACGGACGACGATGACGGACGACGACGACGATGACGGACGACGACGACGATGACGGACGACGACGACAATAGCACACGGCCTGTCATCCGGTAAGCTACAAAGACCATCATCCTCTGGAACAACATGGAGAAATAAATGCAGTTGGAAAGAGTTGTTTTTAGTTCAGTGTGTGATATATTTTGCTGAAAAAACACAAACAAAAAATGCTTTTCCTTCAGTTTTCTCTAACTTTTATATGGTCAGCAAAGGAAAATACTCGCATTTCACTGAAAAATGCAAAATACAGAGGATAATGATGCAATAAATGGTGGTAAAGGTTAAAAAAAAAAAAAAATCACTTGGAAGTCAAAGATAGTTCCAATGGTTACAGAGAGAGGGGAGAAAAAGCTGTGGGTTGTGATCTGCATTAGAATATATCCATATCTCACCTCTTGTTGTAAAATTACTCATATGAGAAAAACTCTCAGAGTCTAGCCGTGTTCATGATGATCTCCTCAAAGTAAATTTACAGTTATTTTCCTCTTGTGCTGAAGACACAGCCTACCCTACCCTTTGATTTCCATAATACTATATAATAAAACACTCATATTCATCATATCTCGGTGCTTAAAAATACAGGGCAGCCTTTTTTTGCAACTCCATCCTAAAAAGGGACGACATTTGATTGCAATTTTGTGGTAATATTTCCAAATGAAGCTAATTGAATCTACTTAAATTACAGTTCTTGTCTCTATTCGGTCCGTGAAAGCTTTTAGATGAATTGTTATGGATATAGCTCCTGCCTAATAAGTTTGGCATGAGCATCTAGGCAGAGTATGAGTAAACAAACGCGCCTTTCATTTTTAGAGTGATGATGTATGTGGCAGTCCCAGACATAGAGGCTTTTTCTGCCTCTCATGTTGAGCCAACAGTATACGCCTCCAAAAGGAACACCTATTAGTATAATTGGGTCATTTACGCCAGAAGGAGACAGAAAAAAAAAAAAAAAGCAAAAACATATCAGCCAACCGAACAATTCTCCGGCTCTTGCATTAGCTTTGCAACACAGTGGAAGGTTGTGCCAAAAGTACTCTTTGGATAAACAACATGGATTATTGGGCTTCTTGGGGTGATGAGTTGCTGAAAGCCCCACAAATCTTCCTTTTAAAACACTACTCAGGTCTCCCAGGCTCTAATAGAAATAAGATGTATATAAGCCGAGCCTGCCCACAATGAGGTTAGGTCTGAGAGAAGAACTGTAGCGCACAATCATATTTTAAAAAGTATTTTACTCAGTAATGGTCTATCAACGGTTTCCAATAACCTGTGAACAAAGCAGTTAATATATTACCCGCTGATGTACAAAAAACATATTTGGTTTAACTCTTAGGGGTCTGAGCCTATTTTGGCTGTTTTTGAGTACTTTTAATTTTTTTTGCCTTATTTTACTATATAAAGCAGGGGTGTCAAACTCATTTTGGTTCAGGGGCCGTATTTAGCCCAATTTGATCTCAGCCGGGCCAGACCAGTAAAATAATGACTTTATAACATATAAATAATGACAAATCCAAGTTTTTCTTTTTGTTTAAGTAAAAAAAAAACCAATTAAATTATGAAAATATTTACATTTTATAAAAAACTAGAAGCACTCGGAGAGCGCAGACCTCCGCCAAGGCTGATCAGTGGCCCCCCCCGTGGGCCCCCCCACCCCCGATCACCACCAAAATTTAATCATTTCTTCCTTATCCCATTTCCAACAAACCCTGAAAATTTCATCCAAATCTGTCCATAACTTTTTGAGTTATGTTGCACACTAACGGACAGACAAACAAACAAACAAACAAACCCTGGCAAAAACATAACCTCCTTGGCGGAGGTAAAGATGTGAATAACCTGAAAAAACAGAAATTTCATTTGAAAAATTAGTGCAATTTCAACAATATTATGCCTCAACTTATTATTTATACATGTGCATTACACGCAATGTTGCATAAACTTTTGGTAACAGGCAGAATATTGTTAAAATTGCACATTTCAGGTTGTTCATCTTTGTTTTTATTTATGTATTTATTTGCGTTTTATTGTGAAAGAATAGTTTTGTAAATGTAAATATTTTCACAATGTAATGTTACTTTTTTCACTTATTTTTTTTTTTTCCACATAATTTTTCACAAAGAAACTTTTTAGTTGTCATTATTTATGGGTTATTGTGTTGTTATTTTTACTGTAGATCACATTGGTCTGTATGTGGAACCTGAACCAAAAGGGTTTGGACAACCTGGACTGTTCAGGTTCATTTTTGCACTTTCATCCCACGGGCCGGAATGGAACCTTTTGCGGGCCAGATTTGGCCCCCGGGCCACATGTTTGACACCTAAAGAAATGTTTACTATACCCATGTTTGGTATTGTTTTTTTTTCTCATCTGTCTATTATTTTTTCACTTTAACCTACTATATCAACACAAAAGGCCAAAAAACACACAAAATAGATAAAATTTGATTTGAAAAATGTATATAATTCATCACATAAATAACACAAACATGCTTAACGAACCTTTTCAAAGACTTTAAAAGTGAATATTGGTTCCAAATATTAGGTATGTAAAATTAAAATTGTAATAAATTAAAACTATACTCAAACATTTGACATAAAAGTAGATCTTTACATAGGTGTTTTCTCTGCCCCCCCCAGTCCTCCCAGTTTCCGCATCCAGTTCAGGTGAGGTCATTCTCACCCTTACCTGTAATGCTAATGGGTCAAAACAATAATGTCCCATCAGACAGCGAACTTTAATTCCATTCTAACATTTATTTCAATATAAAGTAGCTCCTTATTTTGGATAATCACTTATGGTCCAACTAAAGCAAAAATGAATTTAACTCTGAGGGGTCTGAGCCTATTTTGGCCGTTTTTGAGTACTTTTAATTTTGTCTTTATATGCTATATAAAGAAATGTTTACTATACCCATGTTTGGTATCTTTACTACACCATGTTTAGTATCTGCCCATTATTTTTTTATTTTAACCTACTATATCAACACAAAAGGCCAAAAAACATACAAAATAGATAAAATTTGATTTGAAAAATGTATATAATTCATCGCATAAATAACACAAACATGCTTAATGAACCTTTTCAAATACTTTGAAAGTGAATATTGGTTCCAAAAATAAGGTATATAAAATCAAAATTATAAAAAATTCAAAGTATATTCAAATATTTGACATAAAAGTAGATAATACATAGGTGTTTTCTCTGGTTTTCTCACCCCCACCCCCCACCCCCGGCCCTACTGGTTGCTGCATCCGTACAGGTGGGGGTCATCCTCACCCTTACCTGTGATGCATTCTATGGATTAGAATCCGCAGATTCAGCCACTTTTTCCCGTTTTGAAAAAGGACAAAAAATGACGAAGATACGCTCAGAAATGTAACGCCCGCCCACCTGATTGTCATCCGTTTGTTCACATTCGTTTGCTCCGAGTTCAAACCATCATATCTGCAGTTGTATTTGCTATATCCACATCAAATAAAAAGTGGGACAGTGTTTCAAGTCTGCACTTTCGAATGCAATTTGTCCCCAGTTGTCTACGTGACCGACTTCGGACACTACGACGTGTTGAAAATGTCACATGATTCAGTCACATAAGGTTCAAGGTTACTTTATTTCTACCCGTGGGTAGATTTGTTTTGCAGACAGAGTGACTGCATTTGGCATTACAACAAAACACACACTGAACCTGTTAGGCAGGTACTTGATTGAGTGTCAAGACAAAAAGTGCTCAGTGTTCCACCATTCATCAGTATAGCAGCACGGATAAGGAAAAGGATAACATAAATAAACAAGATCAAATAAATAAAAATAAGATGCAATAAAACACAATAAAAACCTCAAGATAAAAACAGCTTCTGGGATAACAAGCAGGATAAGAAAATACAATTTAAAAATTAGAAGCCAAAATAATAAATAGGATAAATAATTAAGTAAGTAAATAAAGTGCAATGGCCGTGACCGTTAACCCTGAAGTCAGGGGTGTCAAACATGCAGTCCGCCAAAGGGTCCAATCTGGCCTGTTGGATGAACTTGGATAGTGTAAAAAAATTACACTGAAGATATAATCAACCAAGAGAGTTGAACTACTTTTAGTTCAGGTTCCACATACAGACCATTGTGATCTCAAGGAAAATAATAACATAATCACCTATAAATAATGACTCCAAATTTTCTTCTTGGTTTAACCCTTTCATGCACGAATTACGAGAACCTTAATCTAAATTTTTTTCCTGAGTGTTTTTATTCCTCTTTAGGCATGAAAAAAACAATGCGATTGAAAATTTTCTTCTGAAAAAATAAATAAATAAAATAAATAAATAAATAAATAAAAATTATTTAAAATTTTTTTTAAAAATACATACAAAAAATAATCATGAAAACACACAGACACACAGAAACGTGTATTTACTGATAAATTGTGTGGAAACTATGGAGAGGGCTTGTGATTCTGGGGGTTTATGCCCAGGAGAGATCTACATAATGTTACCAATTCATGTCAGAAAAGATATGTAGTGTCTTAAAACTTTAATAAAGATATGTGTGTTAAAAAAAAAAAAAAAAAAAAAAAAAAAAACAATGAAAAGAACAACAAAACCCATGAATATACAAGAGAACAGCTGTAGAAGAGCTGTCAACTGGAGTGACCACTGTGCATGAAAGGGTTAATGTGAAAAAAAAAACAAAAAAAAAACATGTTATGCTGATGAATAATGACAACTTCAAAAATTTCTCCTTGTTATAGTGCAGAAAATAACATGAAAAAAACATTAAATTATGAAAATATTTACATGAACAAATTATCCTTTAACAATAAAATGAGAATAACCTGAAATGTCTCAAGAAAATTAAGTGCAATTTTAACAATATTCTGGTTTTTACTAAATGTTTTGTGCCTTTGTAGAACCGATCCATAATGCACATGTATAAATTGAGGCATAATAATGTTATAATTGCACCTAATTTTTTTTTTTTAAAGAAATTTCTGTTTTTTTCAGGTAATTCACATCTTTTTTGTTTGGATAGTTTGTAAATGTAATTATTTTCAAACTTTAATGTTTCTGATTTTTTTTGTTTTGTTTCTTTTGCAATAAAACAAAGAGATGTGTGTATACAGGGTGGGGAAGCAAAATTGACAATGAACATTTAGTTGTTTTTTCTCAGCAGGCACTACGTCATTTGTTTTGAAACCAAACATATATTGATGTCATAATCATACCTAACACTATTATCCATACCTTTTCAGAAACTTTTGCCCATATGAGTAATCAGGAAAGCAAACGTCAAAGAGTGTGTGATTTGCTGAATGCACTCGTCACACCAAAGGAGATTTCAAAAATAGTTGGAGTGTCCATAAAGACTGTTTATAATGGAAAGAAGAGAATGACTATGAGCAAAACTATTACGAGAAAGTCTGGAAGATACTATTAAAGAAGAATGGGAGAAGTTGTCACCCCAATATTTGAGGAACACTTGCGCAAGTTTCAGGAAGTGTGTGAAGGCAGTTATTGAGAAAGAAGGAGGACACATAGAATAAAAACATTTTCTATTATGTCAATTTTCTTGTGGCAAATAAATTCTCATGACTTTCAATAAACTAATTGGTCATACACTGTCTTTCAATCCCTGCCTCAAAATATTGTAAATTTTGCTTCCCCACCCTGTACATGTAAACATATATATGTGTATATGGATGAATGAGTGTGTGTGTATGTGTGTTTGTGTGTGTGTGAATAGACATATAAATATAAAAGAGTAATGTAAAAGGAAGAGGGACATATATTATTAATAATATTGTAGGGAGAGGGGGTGGGATTAAATAAATTATACTTCTTCCCACCTCTTTTTTGGGCATGTAAATGGAATTATTGTGCTTTTCTTCTGACTAAGATTGTTATGATTCTTGATATTTGTATTATTATGTATGTTTTGCTAGTGCATATATGTTAAATTTCATTGCATGTTCGGAATAAATCACTAAATCAAATCAAAAAATAGGAGTTGTCATTATTTATAAGTTATTATGCTACAGTCTACTCTCGTTATACCGCCAACTTCCGTTCACGGCCAAATTGGCGGTATAGCGAAAATGGCGTTACAACGGGTTGCGTCCATAATGTGCATGTCTTAACTATATGATGTCTATGCTGCCTCCGCTAACCTAACTAATTCTAATTGCGTTTCTAAATAAATCTTGATTCTGTTATGTTGTAAGGGATCATTTAAAGTGGGGAAACATTTGAAGCATTATTATACCGTGTCGGGAAATGACACCCCATCATCTTGAGGCTTTGGCTTAATCCCACGTCCTCTTCCCGACATCCTGACCTACTGAGTGTTCTGCGATAAATGAACGGTGGCCGTTCCGTAGACCTACTCGTAGCTTGTCGCGATCAGCGTCTGGCGCGTTTGTTTCAGTGCATTGTTAAAATTTATGTGTACTCGATGGCAATCACGCTGGCGGTATAACGGTCGGGAAATCAATGGTATAAGTGTTGTTTGTGCATGGAACTGGGCTGGCGGATGGCGATAGGCGGAAATGGCGGTAGCTAATGGAATAATGCATTGGGGATTTTTGTGCAATGGTTTTGGTCGGCGGTGAGCGAAAATGGCGGTATAACGGCGGGCGGTTTAACGAGAGTAGACTGTATTTTTTTTTTTGGTTTGGCTCACTTGAGGTTAAATTGGCCTGAATGTAATGTGGCCCCTGAACTACAATGAGTTTGACACCCCTGTCTTAAGGGTGAAGCTCCTCATTCCAAAACTATGGAGAAAAAATCTCTCTTTTTTTTTTTTTTTTTTGTAGTATTTTAAAGGGAAAACATATTGCAGCGTAATACCGTATAACTATTTTTCTTCTAAATGTTTTGGTGCTTGTGTTGGAAAAATATGCAGTACGCTGAACAGCAGAACGCTGTCCATCAGATGCTTACTGGGGTGTCTTCTCTATCAGTATCGGTTTATATTATCAGCCATGAATTCAATCTTTCTTGTTTGAGTGAACATGCCAGTCTCGAGGAGTAAAAATGATAGCTCTGCTGCTTAAAGCTGCAGTACTGCAAAGGAATCCAACTGCCGGGACAACTGAGGAGCAAATGGCTTAGTTGCGTCTTACATCAACATGTTCCATCCTCACAACAACCACCCTCAGGATATAATTCCCAAGCACCAAGACGATCTCTGGCATATAAATGATCTAAAACTGGGTTCGGTAAAGCTACTATTTCAACCACCACAGTATACAGTACTTTACTGTCAATGTGCTGCATCACACTTGTGTGTCGACAGGTAAGACAAGATGTTAGAGCTTTGACAGGTTGTACTCCACACAAAGATGTTCACCCACACCTTGTGAATGCTTTGATGAATGTGTGCTTCAGGGCAACAGGGACAGAACGAAGAACCTGGAAATCACACTCATCAACACAGGAAAAAAGGGAAACTGCAGTGGACTACTAACATAGAATTGGAATGTGCGCACTGTTAGTAGCATAATGTTAGCCTCGTAGCATTATTGCCTAAGTCACAGGTGTCAAACATGCGGCCCGGGGGCCAAATCTGGCCCGCCAAAGGTTCCATTCCGGCCCTGCAGGATGAAAGTGCAAAAATGAACCTGAACAGTCCAGGTTGTCCAAATCCTTTTGGTTCAGGTTCCACATACAGACCAATGTGATCTACAGTAAAAATAACAACACAATAACCCATAAATAATGACAACCACAAATTTTCTTTGTGAAAAATTATGTGGAAAAAATTGAAGTGAAAAAAATAACATTACACTGTGAAAATATTTACATTTACAAAACTATTCTTTCACAATAAAATGCAAATAAATACATAAATAAAAACAAAGATGAACAACCTGAAATGTGCAATTTTAACAATATTCCGCCTGTTACCAAATGTTTATGTAACATTGCGTGTAATGCAATGTGTGTTTTTTGTCCTTTTGTGTTGATATAGTAGGTTAAAGTGAAAAAATAATAGGCAGATGAGAAAAAAAACAATACCAAACATGGGTATAGTAAACATTTCTTTAGGTGTCAAACATGTGGCCCGGGGGCCAAATCTGGCCCGCCAAAGGTTCCATTCTGGCCCACGGGATGAAAGTGCAAAAATGAACCTGAACAGTCCAGGCTGTCCAAATCCTTTTGGTTCAGGTTCCACATACAGACCAATGTGATCTACAGTAAAAACAACAACACAATAACCCATAAATAATGACAACCACAAATTTTCTTTGTGAAAAATTATGTGGAAAAAATTGAAGTGAAAAAAATAACATTACACTGTGAAAATATTTACATTTACAAAACTATTCTTTCACAATAAAATGCAAATAAATACATAAATAAAAACAAAAACGAACAACCCGAAATGTGCAATTTGAACAATATTCTGCCTCTTCCTAAATGTTTTGTGCATTTATGGATCCACTGTGATCTGGAGTTGTGTTAATAATAAGAGATGGAATATTGTAGAAATTGTTCAAATTTTAGTTCCAAACTCCAAAATTTTAACAATATTCTGCCTGTTACCAAATGTTTATGGAACACTGTGTGTAATATACATGCATAAATAATAAGTCGAGGCATAATATTGTTAAAATTGCACAAATTTTTCTCATGAAATTTCAGTTTTTTTAGGTTATTCACATCTTTTCTGTAAAATGCTAATATTTTCATAATTTAATTGGGGTTTTTTTGGACTAAAAAAAAAGAAAAACTTGGATTTGTCATTATTTATAGGTTATTAAGTCATTATTTTACTGGTCTGGCCCGCTTGAGATCAAATTGGGCTAAATATGGCCCCTGAACCAAAATGAGTTTCACCCCCCTGGCCTAAGTCATACACAAATGGACAAAAGTATTGGGACACGTTAACTCATATTCTTTCCAAAGTTTTCCAGAATTTTTTAATGTCTTCTGTCATTCACAACTATTCGATGTGATATTCAAGCAAATTTTATCTTCCGTACTGCCGAACTTCTGTCGGGTCAGTATTCTCTTAAATATCTGTGGAATAATCTACGTCTGGAACTTCAATCAACATCTACTTTATCATTGTTTAAAAACCATCTGAAAAGGACTTTAATTCATGAAAAAATGTAAATAATGTATATATCATTTAATTTGTATTTGATGATTTGTAATGTGATTTACATTTTTATTGTTTTTATTTTAGTTTATTAATTCAGTTATATTGTATTTTTAATTCTTTTTCTTTTTTCTTATGTACTGTTCATTTTTGGGAGGGATTCATACGAGGGCCGTTCAATAAGTTCATGGCCTCACCCAGAACAGAACAACACAGACTGATAATTTATATTTTATTTTTCAGCATAATCTCCATTTACAGCAATGCACTTGGTCCATCGAGGTTCAAGCATCACTATCCCATCACGAAAGAATGTAACATCCTGTATTATAACAACCAGTATTTCTGGGTGAGGCCATGAACTTATTGAACAGCCCTCGTATAAGCCTTTATTGTTTGTATTCTAACCTCTCCTGCACAATTTTGTTACTTGTTTGAATGTTGTTGTTTTTTTGTTTTTTGTTTTGCTGTTTTATTTGTGCAAAAAAATAAATAAATACATAAATACATACATATGTCGAGGCCCAGAACGGAATCTGGCCCGATTCAGAATCGGGCCGGCCCAGAATGGAATTCTATTCTAGGCCGGCCTAGAATGGAATCCTGCTGCTATAATGTTATTTTTATACCATGTTTAATGCAAATGATCCATAATTCCATAATTTGTCATAATTTTACATTTTCAGTCTTACATACCTTGAGTAACTATTGTCAATTTCAGTCCATTTCACTGTACCATATATTGGTGGGGAGTACCACTAGGTTCTATTTGTAAATAAAGTGTATTATAGTTTACAATTAAAATGTTGTTTGTTTCATTTTTTTCACATATTTGCAAATTCCATGTATTGATTTTTGTAATAATTTAGATCATTTGCATTATGCATTGCATTACATTTGCCCATTCTGGGCCGGCCCGATTCTGAATCGGGCCAGATTCCGTTTTGGGCCTTGACACATACATACATACATACATACATAAATAAATAAATCCAGGTGTTTCTTTTCTAACAGGGGTCTGGGTTACAAAACAATAATGACAAATGTAATAATATGGTTTTATATTGTGATAAATATCATTGCATTGATGAGTTTGGTTTAAAGGAGTGATATTTTGCTTTTTTTTAAAAATGGAATTCTGCATTTTAAAACATTTCCCTGTGGTCTACATAAACTGTAAATGCTCTGCTTGGGTCTGAATTCTTCATTAATTCAACTCCACAGGTCCATCTTCAACCCTATTTCTGAGTAATGACACCAGAAAGGTCATTTTGAGCGCTGGCCCTTTAAATGCAAATGACCCACTTCAGGCCCCGCCCCCTCCAGGTTGTTGACTGTGCTTTCTGTCCTGTTTAGCCACTTGTGGTCGTTAATACAACCAACAACTGAACATTATAGGTAATTGGTAGGGCGCCCCTAGTAACTGTGGGCCCCTTGAAAGGTAAACGTTGTGGACCCTTTATAAAATTCAGGATCTGATCGATTTTTGTCGGAGCTGGGGGGGGGGGGGTCCATAACTAGCGTAACTAATGCTAACATGAAGTGAAAGTGAAACTTGACATGATTTCAACATCTGACTGCTGGCTTCTATGCTTCTATTATACAGTGGATCTTACACGAAATTTTCACAACTTCTAACCTGTATCCACTGGACCCCCACAAATACTGGGCCCCATGAATTTGTCACGTTTACCCCCCTTACGGTGCCCCAGGGTAATCGGCTCGAAGTTTGGACATATTTTCAGTTTTTACTACAACCACTGCTGCTCACAAACAATTATGTCGTACTCTGAGAAATGTTCGTCGGAAGTCTTGACCTTATATGTGCAAATGTCGTGACGTAAAACGTAACAAACTAAGAAGGAATTAAAACAGGTTGTAGAAATCCACTTGATTTTTGCCAAAATGAATATAAAGATAGCTTTGCAGCATCTGGAGGGTTCAAATTCAAACTTTATGAACTATTAGGGTCCAAATACACAAATAAATGAACCAAAGACGAGCTACTAAAAGTGGGTTTAGCAAAATATATTTGCTTCTAAAATGCCTCTGAGATGGTTTTTACTAAATTTCTCTCAACATTGAAATTTTTTTTTAAAACCATGACTATGATTTTAAGTATTCTACCTCGAAATTTCTAAAATATTTTTCATGTTTTGACTAAATAATAATTTTCTACCACAGCTAACCCACTAATCACTTTCTTCACATCTCACTTAGGATGAAAGATATGAAAGTTTATGAACTATATGGACAAAAATATAGGGACAAATCATGGCTACAGCTATAAGATGTCCTGTTCATGCTGATTTGACATCATTACTAGTAATCAATAAGATATTTATCACAATATATAACTATATTATGATATATGTCATTATTGTTTTGTTGAGTTGAATTAATGAAGAATTCAGACCCATGCATAGCATTTACAGTTTATGTAGACCACAGGGAATTTTTTAAAAACACATAATTCCATTTAAAACAGCTAAATATCACTCCTTTAAACCAAACTAATCAATGCAATATTTATCACAATATAGAACTTTTGTCATTATTGTTTTGTAGCCCAGACCCCCATTAGAAAAGAAACACCTGAATTCAACATGTCCCAATACGTTTGTCCATGTATGTATAAATTTGGCAATCATGCTATGGCGCTAATAGTAAGTGTATTGTGATTGGAGGTATGGATGGTCCAAGTTTCATAATGAATGAAATATATTTTTACACACAATAACTTTGACAGTCTATAATGTTATGCTTTGTGGTGTTGCTTTGGCAAAACATCAAGTCAGACTTTCTCCACAGTTGGACATCCCAGTGGAGTCGAAGTGATCTGAACTTTTTTTTATTGACTCAGTAAAACTTTTAGAGTGGCAGACTGCAATAGATCAAACCAAAAATATATTTACTCGTAAATTGTGTTTTGTACAAGAACAATTCAGACTTGGTGTTTAGAATTCTGTCCAGAAGCTCATGAGTAACTGAAATGCTTCTGTCTGAAGCTACAAGTTTGTCAGTTACTTTTTCTTCACCAGCAACAATCAAACTTTCACAAAAAAACTTACAGAACTGTGTATTTTATGGCGCAGATACAAAAGAATCAGTACAAAGAGACTTAAATACACCCACAAGCTTACCAGTGTTAATGCTACTTAATAATGACAGTGGACATCAACACATATTAGCGTATAAGGAAAATGTTCTTACTCATTTGTAGTCATTTATTTTATCTTAATAAGTAGTCTGTCACTCCAACACCATTATGGGAAGGGGCTTTAGTGTGTAATCAAACTATGCAATAATTCCATCCATTATAATTTCACCCAAAATTTGCAAAATATCTGAATATAGCACTTTAGAATAGCATTAGGGCTAGGGGTGTGTATTGGCAAGAATCTGGCGATACGATACAAAACACAATACTAGGATCACAATACGATATATCACGATATATCATGATGTTGTTAAAAAGGCAATTTTTTTGTTTGTTTCTTTTTTTTAAATGATTATTTCCTTGAAAAACTGAATTACACCAGAAATAAGCACAAATATACAACACATTTTTATTTGATCAGAAGAGGATCTAATGCCGTATCACGAAATTTTCCCGCTAAAACTTAAATTATATTTTACAGACTTTACAGTTTAAGATTCTGCTCAAATGTTCATATTCTATTTGTTTATAACTCACATCATAACATTATTTTTGTGCAATCCCAACAAAGGAAATAACATTATTTAATAAAAGAGTGTTAAATCATAATAAATAAAATATATACAAAAAGAAAAACAAAAAAACCCAAAAATGAACCTCCACAATATCTGTATTTGAATAAATACCTAAAAATATCAATACAGTACTTTTTAATATCGATACAGTATTGTGAAATGAAATATTGCAATACATTGCAGAACCGATGTTTTCTTACACCCCTAATTAGGGCTGGGCGATATGGAAAAAAAATCATATCATGATCATTTTTTTCATATCAGATGATATCACGTGTATGTATCACGATATAAATCAAATCATTATTTTTTTGTCAAGCTTAAATTTTCCATAACTCATAAAGTTAGCTGTGAAAATGAGAGAGAAAGAAACCCATATGTTGCAGTATTTATGGTGAAGTCCCTCCCTCTGCTCTTCGAATTAATTCTGTAAATGAATTCTATCGAAATTATATCAAGCACGTCTCATATTTCTATCGAGGAAAAGTTATATCGCAACATATATCGTTATCGTTTTATCACCCAGCCCTGAATAGCATATAGCAGGGGTGTCAAACTAATTTTAGTTCAGGGGCCATATTTAGCCCAATTTGATCTCAAGCGGGCCAGACCAGTAAAATAATGACTTAATAACCTATAAATAATGACAACTCCAAGTTTTAGTCCAAAAAACCCCCAATTAAATTATGAAAATATTAGCATTTTACAGAAAAGATGTGAATAACCTAAAAAAAACTGACATTTCATGAGAAAAATTTGTGCAAATTTGACAATATTATGCCTCGACTTATTATCTATACATGTACATTAAACACAGTGTTCCATAAACATTTGGTAACAGGCAGAATATTGTTAAAATTTTGGAGTTTGGAACTAAAATTTGAACAATTTCTACAATATTCCATCTCTTATTATTAACACAACTCCAGATCACAGTGGATCCATAAATGCACAAAACATTTAGTAACAGGCGGAATATTGTTCAAATTGCACATTTCGGGTTGTTCATTTTTGTTTTTATTTCTGTATTTATTTGCATTTTATTGTGAAAGAATAGTTTTGTAAATGTTAATATTTTCACAGTGTGATGTTATTTTTTTTCACTTCAATTTTTTCCACATAATTTTTCACAAAGAAAATCTGTAGTTGTCATTATTTATGGGTTATTGTGTTGTTATTTTTACTCTAGATCACATTGGTCTGTATGTGGAACCTGAACCAAAAGGATTTGGACAACTTGGACTGTTCAGGTTCATTTTTGCACTTTCATGCCATAGGCCGGAATGGAACCTTTGGCTGGCCAGATTTGGCCCCCGGGCCGCATGTTTGACACCTAAATAAATGTTTACTATACCCATGTTTGGTATTGTTTTTTTTCTCATCTGCCTATTATTTTTTCACTTTAACCTACTATATCAACACAAAAGGACAAAAAACACACATTGCATTACACGTAATGTTACATAAACATTTGGTAACAGGAGGAATATTGTTAAAATTGCACATTTCAGGTTGTTCTCCATTGTTTATATTTATGTATTTATTTGCGTTTTATTGTGACAGAATAGTTTTGTAAATGTAAATATTTTCACAGTGTAATGTTATTTTTTTCACTTCAATTTTTTCCACATAATTTTTCACAAAGAAAATTTGTAGTTGTCATTATTTATGGGTTATTACGTTGTTGTTTTTACTGTAGATCACATTGGTCTGTATGTGGAACCTGAACCAAAATGATTTGGACAACCTGGACTGTTCAGGTTCATTTCTGCACTTTATCCCGCGAGCCGGAATGGAACCTTTGGCGGGCCAGATTTGGCCCCCGGGCCGCATGTTTGACACCTGTGGCATATAGCATATAGGTGCTGTTTGTTGCCATTATCACAGCACTAGTTTATATTATATTATATTATATTATATTATATTATATTATACAGGGTGACCCAAAAAAACGGGAATTTTTGAAGTGCGTATTGGCAGACATGAGCAAGTGGCAGCACTGTGAGACAGTGACCTTGAGCAAGTAAACACACCCCCATTTTAGTAACCATTGGCGGCTGTGCGAGAATTGTTCGGTAACCGTGTGATCTCAAGATTCGGTAACGTTCCCTGGCCCCCTAGATCGCCAGATTTGTCCGTTTGTGATTTTTTCTTGTGCGGCTATCTCAAGAGTAAAAGTGTACACGACTCGACCAAGAACTCTGGATGAGTTAAAACAGAGAATTCAGGATGAAATTCACAGTATCCCAGCTGAGATGTTGCAGTGGTCAATGAGGAATCTCAACAGCAGATTTCAAGAATGCATTCGTACAGGAGGACGCCATCTACAGGAAGTCATTTTTAAAAAATGAAAATTCCATCATTGTTTCTTAAATGGCATGGTTTAAGGTTTCAATTACTATGAATAAAATATTTTTCTTCCATCACTCTTTGTTTTACTGGTTTGTTAAAAAGTTACCGTTTTTTGGTGTCACCCTGTATTATATTATACAGGGTGGGGAAGCAAAATTTACAATATTTTGAGGCAGGGACTGAAAGACAGTGTATGACCAATTAGTTTATTGAAAGTCACGAGAATTTATTTGCCACAAGAAAACTGACATAATAGAAAATGTTTTTATTCTATGTGTCCTCCTTCTTTCTCAATAACTGCCTTCACACACTTCCTGAAACTTGCGCAAGTGTTCCTCAAATATTCGGGTGACAACTTCTCCCATTCTTCTTTAATAGTATCTTCCAGACTTTCTCGTAATAGTTTTGCTCATAGTCATTCTCTTCTTTACATTATAAACAGTCTTTATGGACACTCCAACTATTGTTGAAATCTCCTTTTGCTGAATGCACTCGTCACACCAATCACACACTCTTTGACGTTTGCTTTCCTGATTACTCATTTGGGTAAAAGTTTCTGAAAAGGTATGGATAATAGTGTTAGGTATGATTATGACATCAATATATGTTTGGTTTCAAAACAATTGACAGTGCCTGCTGAGAAAAAACAACTAAATGTTCATTGTGAATTTTGCTTCCCCATCCTGTTTTATATTACATTATATTATATTATATTGTATTATATTAAATTAGATTAGATTAGATTAGATTTTACTGCTCCCACAACAAGAAAATTCCTCTGTTCGCTCTGGTAGCATGGATAGTGTTGTTACCCAGTTCACGAAACAAGGGTGAAGTACATCTTTAAAAATGAAAACATGTAGGGCATGTAAGTCCACCATCAATCCATTAATTATACTCAGTGTTCAGTGAGGTGCATATCCCGTTCGCTGATGAATTCTTCTATTTTCCTGATAGACAGATGTGCAGTGCTCATCCTTGGCACCTCGAGGTACCTCTGGGAGAGCAGCGTGCCGAAAGGTGCCAGGGAGCAGACAGCTGTCAGACTCCAGCAATGCATCCCAAATAACCTCCCTGTCAATAAGGAGGACAACAGAGGAGGCTGGCTCGCCCCACCAGTACTTCTGTCAAATGGACTAAAAATCTCAACACCCTGTCCTCTTATTTTATGCTGTATGCTAATACATTATGCATGGGGGAATGTATAACTATCATCACAGCAGCATCCCTTTTTCCGGCATGAAATAAAATAATAGATAATAATAAATAATAATATATAAAATAATAATAATAATAATAATAATAATAATAATAATAATAATAATAATAATAATAAAATAAAAATGAAAAATAATAAAATAATAAAAAAAAACTAGAAGCACTCGGAGAGCGCAGACCTCCGCCAAGGCTGATCAGTGGCCCCCCCGTGGGCCCCCCCCCACGCCAAGGAGGTTATGTTTTTGCCAGGGTTTGTTTGTCTGTCTGTTTGTTTGTTTGTCTGTCCGTTAGTGTGCAACATAACTCAAAAAGTTATGGACAGATTTTGATGAAATTTTCTGGTCTGCGCCTCCCCCCGTGGGCCCCCCCACCCCCGAATACCACCAAAATTTAATCATTTCTTCCTTATCCCATTTCCAACAAACCCTGAAAATTTCATCCAAATCTTTCCATAACTTTTTGAGTTATGTTGCACACTAACGGACAGACAAACAAACAAACAAACAGACAAACAAACAAACCCTGGCAAAAACATAACCTCCTTGGCGGAGGTAATAAAAATAAATAAAATCCACACATTTTTGCGAACTAAATTTTCAAATGTACATCTCAACAATTTATTGCAATAATCTCGGAGAGAAAGCATGATAGATATAGTCGGCGATGACGTCAAAGCTGGGGGAGGGGAGATCCAAGGGGGAAAACAATCCTTCCCCCCTGTCCGTTATAATGTAAAAACATGGAATTTCAACTTGTTTTGCTAATGCTAACAAGTTGTCATGACGTACTTTGATTTGCTGTTGCTTTCTGACAGGGACTGATATATTAAAAAAATAGGACCAATGGCCCTGTAGCTTACCGGCCAAATTAAAAGCTTTGGGAAATGTATCCAGATGGCGTTTATTATCACCCAGTTCTGTGTATTTATTATATTACAGAAATAGCCCATGTTTTGGTCATATTCCAATCAGATCTGTAAAAAATTAAAATTCCAACTTGATTTCATTGATACTTACTGATTTATTGGATCAATCCACTTCCTAGCTGTTATAATGGGAACATTTTTCAAAGTCACACCAAATCCAGAATCAGATCTGGATCAAAACAATGTCAATACTTTGTGTTGACATCATCATACAGAAGCTGTATACCAAGTTTGAAGTCAACCAGAACTGGAGTTTGGGAGAAAAAGACGATTGAAATGTTTTCCCCATAACAGCCCATGTTAAATTTTCCGTAAGTTCCCAGATCCAGAAGAAGATCCTGATCAGCATGTGGACATTATGTTTTGGTCATCTCCTCATCAGGGCTGGACTGTAGAAATTTACACTTGATATCATTTATATTTACTGAGTTATTGCATCGATCCACTTCCTATCTCTTATAATGGGGAAATTTTTCAAAGTCGCACCAAATCCAGAATCAGATCTGGATCCAAATAATTTCATTAACTTTTGTTGACATCATCATAAAGAAGCTGTATACCAAGTTTGAAGTCAATCGGAATTGTAGTTTTGGAGAAGAAGACGACTGAAATTTTTTTAACGGACGACGATGACGGACGACGACGACGATGACGGACGACGACAGTGGCATACGGCCTGTCATCTGGTAAGCTACAAAGACCATCATCCTCTGGAACAACATGGAGAAATAAATGCAGTTGGAAAGAGTTGTTTTTAGTTCAGTGCGTGATATATTTTGCTGAAAAAACACAAACAAAAAATGCTTTTCCTTCAGTTTTCTCTAACTTTTATATGGTCAGCAAAGGAAAAAACTTGCATTTCACTGAAAAATGCAAAGTACAGAGGATAATGATGCAATAAATGGTGGTAAAGGTTAAAAAAAAAAGTCGCACCAAATCCAGAATCAGATCCGGATCCAAATAATTTCACTAACTTTTGTTGACATCATCATAAAGAAGCTGTATACCAAGTTTGAAGTCAATCGGAATTGTAGTTTTGGAGAAGACGACAATTGAAATTTTTGTGACGGACAACAGACGATGACGGACGCTGCATGACGACAATAGCGTACAGCCTGTCGACTGGTAAGCTAAAAATGAAATACACTGGGGTTGGATTGTTTATATCACAGGTGTCAAACATGCGGCCCGGGGTCCAAATCTGGCCCGCCAAAGGTTCCATTCCGGCCCTGCAGGATGAAAGTGCAAAAATTAACCTGAACAGTCCAGGTTGTCCAAATCTGTTTGGTTCAGGTTCCACATACAGACCAATGTGATCTACAGTAAAAACAACACAATAACCCTTAAATATGACAACTACAAATTTTCTTTGTGAAAAATTGGCAAAAATTGACGTGAAAAAATAACATTACACTGTGAAAATATTTACATTTACAAAACTATTCTTTCACAATAAAATGCAAATAAATACATACATAAAAAACAAAAATGAACAACCCGAAATGTGCAATTTGAACAATATTCTGCCTGTTACGAAATATTTTGTGCATTTATGGATCCACTGTGATCTGTAGTTGTGTTATATTGTAGAAATTGTTCCAATTTTACTTCCAAACTCCAAAATTTTAACAATATTCTGCCTGTTACCAAATGTTTATGTAACATTGTGTTTAATGTGCATGCATAAATTAAAAAGTCGAGGCATAATATTGTTAAAATTGCACTAATTTTTCTCATGAAATTTCAGTTTTTTTAGGTTATTCACATCTTTTTTGTAAAATGTTAATATTTTCATAATTTAATTGGGTTTTTTTGTACTAAAACAAAAAGAAAAACTTGGATTTGTCATTATTTATAGGTTATTAAGTCATTATTTTACTGGTCTGGCCCGCTTGAGATCAAATTGGGCTAAATATGGCCCCTGAACTAAAATGAGTTTGACAGCCCTGGTTTATATGTTTAAACAGACTGGGCGAATGATCAAACTCAGAGGCCCTAAATGTCATTTCCTGACATCTTCCACTACTTAATGGAGTCACCTGGTAAGGCACTGTATCACTTTTGCTGTAGATGTGATGAATTTAACAACATTATTTCAGTACCTGACATTAAATAGACGAATTAATGTTAATTATTGTGATCACTTTGCTTTGTGTGCGTGCGTGCATGTTTGTTTGCAAGATAACTCAAAAAGTCATTGATGGATTTTCAGGAAATTTTCAGGAAATGCTGATACTGGCACAAGGAAGAAATGATGAAATTTTGGTGGTGATCGGGGGGGGGGGTTTGGTCCAATCAGAAGGAGGAGTGGACTCACATCATCAGAATGAACACAAATGAAGGAAAAAATGAACAAAATGCCTAAAAATGAAGAAAATACAAAAATTAAATGAACACAAATGAAGGAAACAATGAACAAAATGCATCCTGTTTTTTTTTTCCCTCACTAAATTTTTTTTCCAGTTTTTTTTTCTTACTAAATTTTTTTGGTATTTTTTTTCCCCGACTAAATTTTTTTCCCAGTAAATTTTTCTCCTATTTCTTTTTTTCCCCTCTAAATTTTTTTTCCTGGGTTTTTATTTTCCCCACCATTTTTTTTTCCTGGGCTTTATTTCCCCACTAAGGTTTTTTCTGTTTTTTCGCCCTCACTAAACTTTTTTCCTGTTTGTCTTCCCACAATTCCCCCCCCCCCCCTTTTTTTTTTTTATCTCACAAAATTTTTTTTCAGTTTTTTTTTCCCACTAAATTTTTTCCAAGTTTTTTTCCCACACTAAATTTTTTTCCTGGGTTTTTCATTTCCCCACTAAATTTTTCTCCTGTTTTTTTTTTTCTATACTAAGTTTTTTTTTTTTCATTTTTTCCCCCATTAAACTTTTATCCTGTTTTTTTTCCCCACATTTTTTTCCTGTTTTTTTCCCCACTAATTTTTTTTCTGTTTCTTTCCCCACTAATTTTTTTTCCTAGTTTTTTTTTTTTTTTTCTCCCCACAAATGTTTTTTCCTATTTTTTTCCCGCTAAAATTTTTTCCTAGGATTTTTTTCCCACTAAATTTTTTCCTGGGTTTTTTCCCACAATTTTTTTTTTCCTGTTTTTTTTTTTCCCCCACTAATTTTTTCCCCTTTTTTCCCCCACTAATCTTTTTTTTCCTGTTTTTTTTCTCCACAATTTTTTTTTCCATTTTTTTTTTTTTTTCCCCCACTAAACCCCCCCCCCCGCAACAAATTTACAGATACTAGCATTTTTTGAAGCACCTACAACATTAGCCTTTCATGGGGCCCACAATTGCTAGCGGTGCCCCAGCTTATGGCAGAGACCGGTTTGTTTTCCCCCCTAACCGGATGTGACATTTGTGGGTGTTCCCGTTGTTTCCGACTGTATCTATATACAATAATAAAGGCTGTGACATACTGTACCTCGACAGAAAAAATCATTGAAAAGGTTGAATAAAATGAATTGTCAGGTTAGAACATTTTAAAAGTTGTCATCCAAGATAAAGTGTCGAACATCTACGCCTGTATTATGAGGTTTCAAAAAGATATTGTTATTCGAAAGCTGATTAGCGCTCTGCTTTTCAACCCGTCTCAATAGCAATAGCTAAGCCTCTGAATAAATCAGTACTCTGCAGTTAAGTTCAGCCGAACAACCTACAGGCAGGCTTTATGGCAGCTGAAAAAAGCTGGAGGCAACATTGTGCTGATAGGAGAAAGATGAAAAAGAGGCTTCCTCTCATCATGCCTTCATCACTCCAGCACCAGAGGATGCAGCGAGAGGCGAAGAGTTATGGCAGTGAGAGCTGGAGTAAATCTTCCAGACCTGCTCTCGCTCAAGCTCCCAGGCTTGACCATTAATTTCAATCGCCCCAGGAGGGAGGTTTATGCACATCTGTGTACATGTCGTTTGGTGTGGAATTAGTGTGCCACGGCATGGGGTACTGAATGAGAGATGACATGCTGTACTTGAATGAAAGCGGATAAAACCACCGTTATATCACCAGCTGATACAGATACATATGACTGGAGATGAAACAGTTACGGCTGAAACTGTCCAATTTTTCTGAGAGAATCTGTATATCAGTGGTTTCCGACCTTTTTTGTCTCGTGACCCCATTTTAACATCACAAATTCAGAACAGCCTTTTTTTTTTTAATCATGTAATAGGGTACGTTTACACGGCAACACTCCGCAAAGATTTCTCCTTTGCGTTATAAAATCATTCCGCGTTAAGACGAAGCCGCTATGATAACGATCTACGTTAACATGAGTTCGCGAGGACGGCTGAATACGCTGTAGTGGCCATGCCAGACCAGTAGCTGGCGATGTAGAGCTGTAGTGAAACAGTGGCGGTAAAACACGCGCCTGCGCACAAACGATTTCCGGTTTAGACAGCCTTTAAATGAGGAGGAGAAGAAGAAGAAGAGGCAGACAACACTATTTACAAACAACAATGGTGAGTGGTCGTACAAAGACGCAGGACTTCTGTGTCTGGACAGACGAGCTGAGCACAGTTAGCAGCACGTATGTTGTTCTGAAACCGGCCATTGTTGTTGTGGTTGTTCCTTCTTTTTCTGCAGCTTTATTGTGTCATAGAGGCTGGCAAACCAGCTTGGAGGCGCATTACCGCCACCAACTGGCCTGGAGTGGGTTAACTGGCAGTTCTTGGCTGCGCGTGCATGCGGTGACGTCATATTTTACCCCGGAACGCTCCGACTCGCGTTAACACGGAGCTGGAATGCGGACCGTATCGATAACGTTCCACCCTGGACCCTGGTATCAAAAGTTTCCGGATTCAGGCACTTTAGGCACCGTTTCCATGTTAACAGAAGGCTAATCTGCGATGAAATCTTCCCGGAGTCGACTGAATCTGACGCCGTGTAAACGGCCCCATAGTTTGCTATACGACGTTGTAAATAAATTTTAGATGACATTTAGGCTATATCAGGGGTGTCAAACTCATTAAATTAACATTTTAGTTCAGGGGCCACTTTCAGTCCCATTTGATCTCAAGTGGGCCAGACCAGTAAAATAATAACAGTGAAAAAAGTAAAATTATATTCTGATCAGGTTTACGTCTATAAAGTTCCTGTAAAAATCTGAATAACATGAACCACTTGAATTGTCTTAAGAAAAAAAAAAAAGTGCAATTTTAACAATATTATGCCTCGGTTTATCAGTTTATCCTTTACACATGTGCGTTACAATCACACAAAACATTTAATAACAGGCAGACTATTGGTAAAATCGCATTTACTTTTCTTTAGACATTTCCGTTTGTTCACATTTGTTCAGGTTATTCACATTTTTTGTAAAAGTATAGTTTGGTAATGTAAACATTTTCATGTAATTTTATTTTTTTTGCACCAAAAAAAACAAAAAGAATTTAGGGTTGTCATTATTTACAGGTTATTATGATAATATTTTACTGGTCGGACAAACTTGAAATCTAATTAGACTGTATATGTCTGTATGTGGAACCTGAATTAAAATGATTTTGACACCACTTATTAGTTTTTCTTCACTTATGTTCAGTTTGTGTCTTATTTTGTTCATGTTGATTTATTAATTCTTGTTGTTTTTGTTATTTATTAGTTTAGCTGTTTTTGCTTGTTTTGTTGTTTATTTTATTCTTTTACTGTATTTTATGTAAATTTTTTGCTTATTTTTTTCCACATTATTATTTTGTAGTTTAATTAATATCTTAAGTGAAATTTTTGCATTTCACAAATTTCATCCCAAGGGCCGGATTGGACCCTTTGGTGGGCCGGATTTGGCCCCCGGGCTGCATGTTTGACACCTGTGGTCTATTTAATGTATATTATTATGGATAAAGGCAGAAAAGCCAGGTGGAGATTACTGCATAAAGTGAGAATTTGATTTTCCTTGGTCAGGATATGTACAGTCAGTCCAGCTTGGATTTACAAGGCTGACAATTAATACTGAACAAACAAGAACTCAAACTATGAATTATGAAAGAGCTGCAGCATCTGAAACTGTGCTTCAGTTTCAGACTCACAGTTTGTCATGTCTTTTATGGATTGGGATTGTCTCTGTCAACTCACCATATAATTTTTTTTTTTCAGTAAATTTTGTTTTGTTTTGTTTTTTTATCAATTCATAGAAATTTCAGGTGTCCCCATTTGAATTCTAGGTGACCCCACATTGGGTCCCAACCCCAAGGTTGAAAAACACTGCCGTATACAGGGTGGGGAAGCAAAATTTACAATGAACATTTAGTTGTTTTTTCTCAGCAGGCACTACGTCAATTGTTTTGAAACCAAACATATATTGATGTCATAATCATACCTAACACTATTATCCATACCTTTTCAGAAACTTTTGCCCATATGAGTAATCAGGAAAGCAAACGTCAAAGAGTGTGTGATTTGCTGAATGCACTCGTCACACCAAAGGAGATTTCAAAAATAGTTGGAGTGTCCATAAAGACTGTTTATAATGGAAAGAAGAGAATGACTATGAGCAAAACTATTACGAGAAAGTCTGGAAGTGGAGGAAGCAACAAAAAACGTACCAAAGCTTTTATTAAAGCTCTCAAATCCAAAATCCTAAAGGATCCAACCAAATCCTTGAGAAAAATGGCAATTGAACTTGAGGTAGACAACAAGAGCGTTAGAAATGCAATAAAATACAATTTGAAGTTAAAATCTTGCACAAGAACACCAAAACACTTGTTGACAACAGCAACAAATCCAACTTTAGCAATTTTTGGGAATCATGTTTATGTCCGCCTTCTAGCCCAGACCTAAACCCTCTGGATTCTGCTGTTTGGGGCGTTTTAGAACATGCTACCAATAGAACATCACACAGCAATGTCGACTTTCTTAAAGATACTATTAAAGAAGAATGGGAGAAGTTGTCACCCGAATATTTGAGGAACACTTGCGCAAGTTTCAGGAAGCGTGTGAAGGCAGTTATTGAGAAAGAAGGAGGACACATAGAATAAAAACATTTTCTATTATGTCAATTTTCTTGTGGCAAATAAATTCTCATGACTTTCATTAAACTAATTGGTCATACACTGTCTTTCAATCCCTGCCTCAAAATATTGTAAATGTTGCTTCCCCACCCTGTATGTGTGTAGAAGACAAAAGTTGAAGCCTAAGCTGATTTATGATCCCTTGTACAATAACCATCATTTATCTAGACCTGAAAAAACCACATGGGTCAGGATTACGGTGGTCAACATTTGTCGACAACATACAGATACATCAAGAAAAACCAGTTCAAACTATACTGAACTAAAAGACGGCTTTATGTTAAAAGTTTCCAGGGGCATTGTCGTGCGTCTGAGAGACCGAGACGGACAATTACTCAGTAGAAACATGAAATAACCTCAGACCAAAGAGTGTTCCGGGTTTTTTTTGGGGGGGGGAGAAATAGAAGCCATATGTTCAAGACCACAGGCCAAGGTCTTTTATGATCGGGGTTTGTACCACTTCAAAAGACAAAGATCATTTGTACTTGTGTAATGCACTGTCAACTCTGAAATGTATAAGGGCAATATGGAGCTGCACATGCTGCCTTCAAGGTTTCCAGTTCCACTCGTGTATACTTCAACGAGACAAGGCAAAACCTCATTCTATGCCCATAACAAAGGCCTGGCTGAGGAACAAGAGGGTGCAGGTGCTACTGGACTGGACTGGACTGATGTCGTCCTCACGTGTACCCAGTGGACAATGTCTGGCACATTTCATACACAACAATCTACCAACAAAGACCTCACACTGTTGAACATCTCAAGACTTGTTTGCAGGGAGATTGGAAGAAAATGTCACCTGAAACACTTCATCACTAGGGTGTCTTCAGTCCCTGAATGTCTGGAAGTGCTGTGAAAAAAAATGGCAAGATTACAAAGCGGTCAATACTCGTCTGTCCAACCTTTTTCTTCAATGCATCACAGCCTGGATGTCAGGAATTGATGTAGATTTTACAAATGAAAGGTAGTCGACCAGAAAACACCTAACACTAATGCGCCGATTCACACTGCGCACAATAGGTACGGTTACATGATGTTTTTTAAATCCGGTTTATTTTTCCAGAAGAAATTAATTCGGAACTAAAGCATTTTCTCTTCTGTTTACACGGAAATGTTAAACCCGAATAAAGGTTTACATGAGGTATTAATGAGGTAGATAAGAACAGTTCCATATCGAGCCATGGTGGAATGGAACTCTCTTCCGGAACAGATCACTAAAGAACAAACAAAAGCGAGATTTAAAAGACAACTGAAGCAACATCAAATAACCTAACGTCTGTGAACAGTTCAGAAGACATGTAGACATAAACGTGATATTAGCAAATGCGTGTACACACACACACACGCACGCACACACACACACACAATTAGAATTAGGTTTATTTATTTAATATAATTACTTTGTTTTTGTTTGTTTGTTTATTTGTTTGTGTTGGTTTTAATTTGATCTTGTAGTATTTTTTATTAAAGTTTATGTTGTTTTGTTTGACTATTGAGTTTTCTTAAGAAGGAAATATAAGGGTGAATCACATTGTTTTTATGCTTGGAAATGGATACTGTATGTTTGTTTGGAATGGGAGGACCCCAGGAAGAGTAGTTGATGTACTGCATCAGCTAATGGGGATCCTAATAAATAAATAAATAAATGAGCAAAAAGGTTTGCGCTGCAGTGCTCACGTTGCCTTGTTCTCGCAGCCCTTCTGTTAGCTTAGCTTAGCATAGTCACTGCATTTCCATGGTCACACATAACCAGTTTTTTAAAGGTGATTTATAGTCTTTTGTAAGCGATTTTGTGAAATCCGATTCTCCCTAATTATTTCTTTAGATCTGCGACTTACTGCACTCATACAATCTTGGGATGTTTGTGTTGATGAAAGTTGGAAAATCTTTTTGATGGAAGGGATGCATGCGCTAAATTAGCTTAGCTTTACCGTTTAGCTTTCCATTAGTTTTTATTTCCCAAGATTTTATTACTGCAGTAAGTCACATGGCAATGATTTGAGCCTCAATTTGTGATCATATCGACCCCAGCGGACTAAAAGAATGATTAGGGAGAACTGAATTTCACAAAATCACTCATAAAATTCTGCGGATCACCCATGAAAGCCTGGCTACGTCTGACCAGAGGAATGAAGCGATTATGCTAAGCTAGGCTAAGCTAAGCTAACAGAAGGGCTGCGAGAACAAGGCAATCGGTGCACTGCAGTGCAAACTGTTTTGCCCACTTATCGAACTCATTAGTGCATGACAAATGAATGAATAAAAAAACAGGTGATGAACTCTTCCTTCGGGGTTTTCCAGGCTGGTAGATCCCATCAGAATAGCCCACTGGAACGGTTTGGTAAGACTAGACTGCATTACATATTCTTCCGCCAGCGCAGAATGGGTGCGTCATCGCGACAGGACAAGACAACGAGCATGTGCAGAATGGAAGGAATAAAGTCCAAACGGAATAAAGGGTTTACATGTCCCAGGAAGAATTTAGTTCGGAATTAAAAGGGGATTAAACCAGTGACTTTATTGGGATTTAAATTTATTCCGAACTATTCTTTTTCCAACTGTTTACATGGTCATCTTAAATAGGAACCTAACGTTTATTCAGATTAAACCAGGAATAAAAGTTGTCATGTAAACGCACGGAATGAAATAAAAGTCAGAGTAAATTTGAACATCACTACATTATTTTTTTCTTTTTACCCATAAAGGCCCAGTGCTACTTTTGTGGCAGTTCCCTACTGAAATTTTATCTCTATTTAACATTTCTTAAGTCAGGGGTGTCAAACATGCGGCCCACGGGCCAACTCCGGCCCGCCAAAGGGTCCAATCTGGCCCGCAGGATGAACTTGGATAGTGTAAAAATTACACTGAAGATGTAATCAACCAAGAGAGTTGAACTAGTTTTAGTTCAGGTTCCACATACAGACCATTGTGATCTCAAGTAAAACAATAACATAATAACCTATAAATAATGACTCCAAATTTTCTTCTTGGTTTGATGTGGAAAAAATATCATGTTATGCCGATGAATAATGACAACTTCAAAATTTACTCCTTGTTACAGTGCAGAAAACAATATAAAAAAACAACAACATTAAATCATGAAAATATTTACATGAACAAATTATCCTTTAACAATAAAATGAGAAAAACCTGAAATGTCTCAAGAAAATTAAGTGCAATTTTAACAATATTCTGGTTTTTACTAATTGTTTTGTGCCTTTGTAGAACTGATCCATAATGCACATGTATAAGTTGAGGCATAATATTGTTAAAATTGCACTCAATTTTCTGAAGAAATTTCATTTTTTTTCCAGATAATTCACATCTTTTTTGTTTGGATAGTTTGTAAATGTAAATATTTTTATAATTTAATGTTTTGGATTTTTTTGTTTTGTTTCTTTTGCTATAAAACAAAGACAAAAAAATAGGAGTTATCATTATTTATAAGTTATTATGCAATTTTTATTTTAATTTTTTTTTGGTTCGGCCCACTTGAGATTAAATTGGCCTGAACTACAATGAGTTTGACACCCCTGTCTTAAGTGATTTATCACTATTTATTAAAATATTACTGTGGAGAGAAATTTGTCTCTTTATTCATCAATCAAAAAGAATGGATTTGCAATTAAAAAGAATAGTTTTGCAACCAAACAAGAGATTTGAGAGCAAAAGACAGTAATATCAAATACAAAAAAGAGAACATTTTGCTTATAAATCACTCTTTGCTTGCAAAAGTTTTGCTTGCGAATTTAACTGCCCTTAATACATAATTATCCTCTGTATTTTTTTTTTTTCACTGTAAATCATGTGTTTTCTTATATTTCATTACCAACATTTAATGTAGATATAAATAAAAGCTCATTCATTCATTCATTCATTTTCTGAACCTGCTTTATCCTCACTAGGGTCACGGGGTCGCTTGGAGCCTATCCCAGCTACATAGGGGCGAAGGCAGGGTACACCCTGGACAAGTCGCCAGTTCATCGCAGGGCTGAACATATAGAGACAAACAATCACTCTCACATTCACACCTATGGGCAATTTAGATTAACCAATTAACCTATCAGTGCATGTCTTTGGATGGTGGGAGGAAGCTGGAGTACCCGGAGAGAACCCATGCAGACACGGGGAGAACATGCAAACTCCACACAGAAAGGTCCCACCCCCCGTCGACTGGTGTTGGAATCGAACCCAGGACCTTCTTGCTGTGAGGCACAAGTGCTAACCACTGCACCACCGTGTCGCCCACACGGCGATAAAAGCTCATAAAAAAAGTAAATTCAAAGATTAATATATCAAAACAGAGAAAACTGAAGAACAAGTGACTTTTTCTGCAGTTCTAACATTAACTGCACATAAACCCAGCGTCTCCATCCACTGTCACTGATCAAACTTCATGGATTTTACTGGGGAATCAATGTTGTCGAAGATAACAGTGTTTCCATGGTAACTACGGAACCTCTGAACGTCCAAATGGGTCATATCTGATGACCATGAAAAGGTGACAAACTGGATTCTATGCCAATTATTTACATGTACTGATAGGATTAGTGGCTCAGCAGGTATTAAACAGTTTATAGTGGATGTTTCAGCTTTCATGGGTTAATTTGCAAGGTTTTATTTTATTTCCAGTAGTGTAGTAAAAGTCAGTGAAGTATCTGAACAGAAGGATTGTTCATTAAACACCTGTTGGTCAAACGCTGAAAAGAAAATGAAGGAAGAAATTCACAACACGGACAGACTTACTTAAAGGTCCCGTATTATGCAAATCTCACTTTGTGACAGTTTTCTTATAGTAGTGTGTGTTGCAGTAGCCTCATTATGAGGTTTGAATTTGAAAACTGTCTGTTTCCTCCCTGCCTTGCTACACCACATTTTGTGAAAATGCCTGCTCAAACGGCCGAGTTTGAGTTGGGTCCGCTTATGACGACATAAGCGGATTTAACTCCTCCCCCTGACTGTGCCCCCACCCTGGCAAAGCGAGCCCCGCCCTGGCAAAGTACCTCTTGGACAACAAACATGGCGAAGGCGAGACACGCAAGTTGTGGTGTTGTTGGCTGCACACACCAACACGAAAGTTTATTTTTGCTCCCCACTTCCGAGCCTCTCCGTAAAAAGTGTCTGGATTCTATCTGTGATGGTCATGTACCAAACAACATTCCCAAACGCTTGTATGTGTGTGCCCGGCATTTCACAGACGAGTGTTTTTTTTAACATGGGCCCATACAGCTCCGGGTTAGCACAAAGACTCCGAATCCAGAAGGACGCAGTACCAACGCTTTGTGACCCAAGTACAAGTGTGGGAGATGTAAGTTCTTCTCATTTTTTTGTATCTTTACTGCATAACCCTACATCACGGATAAGCTGGTGGTTGTTGATGTGTACGTCTAATGTTAGCATGGCAGCTAACATAGCTCGGTTACCGCTGCTAACATTTGCGTCCTCGTTAACATGCAAGAGCTGATAATATCAAGAGACATTCAACAGAACTACTTTGAACACGGGCCTTTTGTGGTTGGCATCAGTACAGTTAGCATCAAGCTTGTTAGTAGCTGCCTGCATTAGTGGCGGCAGGCGTCTTTCCGTGTCAGGTCCACGAACCCGACACAACACCGCCGTTTTCCGTCGGGGCTCAATCCCGCTTCAAGGCAAAGAAAGCCAGTGTTTGGAAAGACGTTCTGTCTGAGACGTGTATTGTAGACGAAAGAGCCATGGCTTCACAGTCAACATTAGCGCGTAGTACCGCTAGCGGAAACCGCGTCCTCTCCCAGAGAGGGGAGGGGGAGTGGGCGTGGACAGATGCGTTCATTTGCATACCCGGAAGCAGGCCCAGAAACAGCCTGTTTTGAGGAGGGCTGGTGAGAGGGACTTTTTCGACCGCTGAAACTCTGAAAAAAGGATGATTTTGGGGCGAACAAACTTAAATACTATGTTTTTGGGCTTCTGAGACCTATATGACGTGACTGAAAAATAGCATAATACGGGACCTTTAAATCATAAGACTACAGCAAGCAATATGAGAGGATCGATGGAAAAAATGGATAATATACAGGACAACAACTGACACTAAACGTTTGTGTTGTAAAATTTCTAAAATGAAACAATAAAATATGCGGAGAAAAAAAAGAAAATGAAATATGTTTATCCCTGGAGCATGTGAAGTCCTACTGTATGTCTTTTGAGCTCCAAGCATGAGGTGTAAGAAGTGTTGATTGTTATTGATACTTTGGCATCTCACCTAAGTGCATGAGGTCTCGTCTATATTTGGACGTTTACACTTGAGTGAACAATTGACTGGCTGTAATGAAGTATGACTATCAGCGAATGATGAAATATTGGAATATTCACTGTATGCTTAGTGCATGAACAATGGCAGATATGACTGATATGCTAGCGTCAACATCAAAGTTAACAGCCACAGTAGCTACATGTAGGGACGGGAATTGGTAAGACTTTAACGATTCCAATTCCATTATTGATTTTGCTTATTGATCTGATTGCTTATCGATTCTCTTATTGATTCTCATTGGGTGAGGGAATGAAAGAGTACAAACAGGTTTGTTTGCATTAACTGTCTTATATTTCCATCTCTGCACAGAAAATATAACATATACAGGGTGGGGAAGCAAAATGTACAATATTTTGAGGCAGGGATTGAAAGACAGTGTATGACCAATTACTTTATTGAAAGTCATGAGAATTTATTTGCCACAAGAAAATTTCCTTAATAGAAAATGTTTTTATTCTATGTGTCCTCCTTCTTTCTCAATAACTGCCTTCACACGCTTCCTGAAACTTGCGCAAGTGTTCCTCAAATATTCGGGTGACAACTTCTCCCATTCTTCTTTAATAGTATCTTCCAGACTTTCTGGTAATAGTTTTACTCATAGTCATTCTCTTCTTTCCATTATAAACAGTCTTTATGGACACTCCAACTATTTTTGAAATCTCCTTTGGTGTGACGAGTGCATTCAGCAAATCACACACTCTTTGACGTTTGCTTTCCTGATTACTCATATGGGCAAAAGTTTCTGAAAAGGTATGGATAATAGTGTTAGGTATGATTATGACATCAATATATGTTTGGTTTCAAAACAATTGACATAGTGCGTGCTGAGAAAAAACAACTAAATGTTCATTGTACATTTTGCTTCCCCACCCTGTACAGTATGCATAAATAATAACAGATGACGATGGCCTTGGTTTGGGGGGGGTGGGGGGTGGGGGGGTTACACCATACAACCCTACAAAGTGAAAGTGAAACTTATGATGCTTTACTAATTCCTCTATTGCTGCGTTTCCACTATGTAAAAGAACAGTTTCCGAAGGTAGGGAAAAAGAATATGAGGTGCACAACAGCGGGAGACTTATGAAAGTACTTCTTTCTGGTACCCAGTACTAGTTTTTTGGTATCTACTCCGCTGTGGTTCCAAAATCGGGGAAGAGACTCTAAAACGTGATGTGTAAACAATGCAGACCACTGGTCAGAGAGTTGTCTCTGCGTCATTACATTATTAATGTGCGACCCGCCATAAAAAAAAACAAAAACAGATGCGCAAGTTTACAGTAAATAAACCAGTAGGTTAATCCACATGATGGCAGCCCGCAAAACTACACCGAGGTCGGTCGAGGAAATTTAGACATTTCTGTCTTTGGTGGCCGACAAAAAAATTCAGTGTAAGCTTGACGGGACAACACACAACGAGCGAGTTTATCAGCAACTCTCTGAGCAGACGTCACGGAAGTTGTGTGCAGCGTTGCTATGATGTCCAGGTACTCTAAAGTTGGTAGTATCCTGTAATGGCAACGGTCTCCAGGAATAGTACCTGGTACCTGAGTCCAGTCGAGCCGGTTTCACGTCGTGGAAATGCGTCATCAGTCTCCTGCTGATGTGCACCTCATTTTCCTTATTTACATTTACATTTATGTATTTGGCAGACGCTTTTTTCCAAAGTGACTTACAGGGGAAATCCAATCAAATCAATCAATCAAATTTTATTTATATAGTGCCAGATCACAACAGAAGTTATCTCATGACACTTTATATGTAGAGTTGGTCCAAACCAGACTCTGAGCCAATTTACAGAAACCCAACAGAATCCTCCAGGAGCAAACACTTGTGACTGGTGACAGTGGAAGGAAAAACTTCCCTTTAACAGCAGAAACCTGGAGCAGACCCAGACTCCTGGAGGATGGACGTCTGCCTAGACCAGTTGGAGTTAAAGAGAGAGAGTAAAGGAGGAGAAAAAGAGAGAGCAATAGAGATAGAGACTGGGGGAGAAGGGGGGGAAGTAGGGGGAGACACATGGATGCAGTTGATGATAAGTGAGTGATGATGATGAAGGCAGGAGAGAGGCAGGACCACCGCAGCAGGTCCAGAGATAATCCTGGGAAAACCTTATTAAAATATTTAAAATAGAATGTCTGAAAGTGCTAGGACAGGAGGTGCTCTCGAAAGAGCTGGGTCTTCAGGAGCTTCTTCAAGATAGGCAGGGATGCCTCTGTTCTGGTAGTGCTTGGTAGAACGTTCCACCAATGTGGAACGACCCATGAAAAAAGCCTGGATTGTCTTGTATGAGGTTTCGGGACCACCAGACAATGTTCCCCAGATGAGCGGAGTGGTTGTGGGGCAACATAAGCTTTTATCAGTGCACCTAAGAAGGTAGGAGCAGACCCACTGAGAATTTTGTAGGCTAGGATTAATGATCCCTACCTTCGGAACCTTTTATTTGATGGGGTGGGACGTTTGTTGCCCCCCCTAGAACCAGGCTTGGATGACGTCCTGGTGATTGTTCTACCGCTAGATTGACAAGCGTTGCTAAGTAGCGTATCGAACACGTGACATTCCTGCAAATGAACTGCATGCCGTGTGGACAAATGTTTGAACCTATTGGAGTTGTTTTCTCCCTTCTGAAGAAATGGAAGCTTTGCAAGTGTTACAAGTGGCCCTGGTATCATCTTTTTGCGTGAAATATAGCCATACTTTGGAGCGTTTCTGCCTCGATGCTATGTTGGCTACGTTCTAAACCAAAATAATACAGCATACATGTGACGTCATCACACATGCGCAACAAAAGCGGAATCAATAAGCAGAATCGTTAAGCAGGCAAATGATTCCAAGGAGTTGAGCAACTGCGAACCGGTTCTCGATTCCCAACCCTAGCTACATGCTCTGGAAAAAAAAAAAAAAAAATAGTCTGCTCATAGCATGCCTTCAGAAAAAAATTAAATTACACTATTTATGAAGGTGAAGAGTCTTTACCTTCAGAAATTTCAGTACTTCTTAACATATTGTGCAATTTAATATGCATGATAGTATATGACAAGGTTTTGAAGCACTTGCTCCCTCTGAGATATGAAGCATCTGTTGAATATTTAAACAATCAGCTTTCATAAAGCAAAGATTTTTCAGAAGGACAGGAAGAAATTACATGCTACAGAGCAAATTTTCAACCTGTGGCAGAGAATGTGTTATGAGTAAGGCTCATTAACTTACAATTATGAATTAACTTTGAATTATGACAACATTATGCATTTTCTTCTAATTATTCAATTCATTTGTGGGATAGTGATATAAATGTACTTCGTGTTACCTCAGGAAACGCCTTGTGATGCCGGTATTAGGCAGTTGCCCAAGTGGTGACGCAGGTTCAGATGTGAACAGGCAGAGTCGGCAGTTGGTAGTGTTAGCACATAGATTAGGTAGAAAAGCTTGTTCAAAGTTTGCCCTTGGGTTAGCTCGGAAATGGGGTGAAAGTATTGGAGTCTTGCTTCTTTACCCAATATCATTCACTCGCCCTTGAGCGGGGTTTTACACTGCTGTAATGTAACCCCAAACCTGCTCAGAGCAACAGGACAGGCAATTGGATATACCTCCAAATCCACATTTAAATAAAATGTGAGAGATGCATGAGCAACCCAACGCTTCAGTCCTTGAAAAAGCCGATTCTGCACAGATTCCGATTGTTCAGAATATTTACTGTAGGATGTTACACAAATGAAATGCAGAGCAGTAACTATTTTTAAATATCTTGTTAAAAGTAAGAAGTCTATGTGAAGTTTGTCAGTAAATACGTGCTTATCCATCCAATTACTGTTGTGTCAAGTGGCTAGAATGAACTGTAGGCTGCCTCTCTATATATATAGTATGTCACCATAGTAATATAACATTTGTTTTGTAGTTTTAACGTCTTGACTTGTCAAACAGACATTTATAACACTCATTGTTTGGTGCTGTGTACTATTTTTTCTAGTCTTTTTCTTCTTTTTTGACTTTGTTTGGTCTATTTCTACCTCTGCTGTTCAAGGTTATGTTTTCATTGGGGTTTGTCTGTTAGCAAAATAACTCAAAAAGTTATGAACAGATTTGGATGAAATTTTCAGGAAATGTCGATACTGGCACAAGGAACAAATGATTAAAATTTTGGTGGTGATGGGGGGGTGGTGGTGGCTTGGCGGAGGTCTAGTTGACTGATAATTTTGGAGATATTTTGCCTAGTTGATTGTGTTTTTCTAGGTAAACTCTTTTTTGTCCTTTGTGGTATTTTTTTTTTTTTTTTTTTTTATATGCTGTTAGCCTTTGGGTAGGTTTTTTTTTTGTTTGTTTGGCCAGGTGGATCTGGATGTCCTGTTTTTGCTTTTCTATTCGTTAGAACTTATTTTGCGGTTTGTTTGTTTTTTTTTTTTTGATAGGGTAGTGGTGCGCTGGCAGCTTCTACGGCCCTGTATAGGGTTGGCCTGTCCAGCACACTGTCCTTATGTTTATTTTGCTGGTCCATTCTGGTCTTTGAAAGGGGTTTGTTCTGATTACTTAAAACAGCTTGTTCCAACACAGGAAAGAAGCTGAACAACAAAGAAGAACGAAACAAAAAAAACCTAATATAATAAAAAAAAAACTAGGGCTGGGCAAGTTCATGCATTATTACCTTGTTAACGCATTCATTAAATAACGCCAACAATTTTGTTTTTATCTCACGTTAATGCCATTTTGTTATAACTCATATTATTCTGCTCCTGCTTGTGTGCACATTGCGATTAGCTCAGCAGATAGACAACAGGTTTCCCAGGAAAAGCCGGACGCCGAAAACTTCTCTCCAAATCTTTTACTTGAGACTGACTGTAAAACTGCAACATACATACGAAATATGTCTCAGTTCTGTTCATTGCCTTAGTACATTTACATGGCATTATACATGCAAATGAATGGGAAAAAGATCGCTAGCTCAATGCTAACTTGAATGGGAAAATCCATAGACACGCTAATGATTAGCATTTACAGATTAATTTAAGATTTACAACGTCTTTTTATCCAGCAACAAAGGTTCACATCAGAGATATTTTATACTGTTCATTCTTACAACAACTGAACATAAAATACTCATAGGCAAACGTTTTTGGGGCCATACAAACAGAGTGAAAGAAACGTGTCTGTTAGTTCCTTATTATGTCCGAACTGGCTACGATAACGTCACAATTACAAAACACACGTTAGTGCAACTTATTCCGACCACTAGAGGGCCCCCTTTGCTTACTTTGAACAACTGAACATCACATATTATTTTGAAAGTGTGTTGCTCTCGCTCTGTGAATACTCGTAGGTAAACCATGGGTCACAGGAAGAGGGGCATGTTGATCAGGGTTGGTTTGCCAATCAGCGTCATCATACGTTTCAACCAATGACAGCATTTGGGGTGGGCTTAAGACTCCCGTCAATCACTCAATACCAGAAATAAACTAGTGGGGACGTAAACATGGAGAAAAGTACCGGTCTTTACATGGACACTTGTCTTCAAAAGGTGGGGTTGAGAAGGCCAAAGTTGTTTGTAAGCACTGCATATAACTATGTGATTAATCATGATTAATCGCAGAAATCCACACGATTAATTGCAATTAAGAATTTCAATTGTTGCCCAGCACTGAAAAAAAAAAACCCTTCTTTTGGAATGATACCCTTTTGACACTGGTGTCGTTTTTAAATATGTTTCACCTTTGGGTCGTAACAGTCATATAAATCTTAAATTACGAAAAATAAATGATCTCACATGAGTAAATATGAGACTAAAGCAACCAAATGTCATAGCTTGTGCATTTTTGAGTGAAACTGTCAGTCGTCTGTTAGGAAATTTAAGTCATCAAGTACTGTTTTGTGTTTAAAGGGAAAGTGTGCAGGTTTTATGGGGATTTCGGAGGATCTAATGGTTGAAAACGAATGTGATGTTTGTAATTATGTACTTGTTGGTGTATAATCCTCTAAAGTTAAGACGAGTTGTGTTTTAATTACAGCGAAATGAGCCTTTTGGATTGGCAGAGGAAGCTTGTAGTTAACACACACATACACACCACACATTTCTACACAGAACTGACTTCTTCTCATTTTTAAATGGTGTAGGAAATTCAACAAAGTGCGCTACCATCACCTACACTGTTTCAGTTTCGACTACATGTATGATCCCTTTACTGAGTTCAAAAAGCTGGAGGCAACGAGGGCTGGTTTTTAATATTTTTCACTTTGTTCGTGAACATTATACTGTATGTGGGTGACTTTTCATATTGTTTGATGCCACAAATAAACAGTTTGCTTATCTAAATGGTGGGCAGTCTCTGGCTTGTAAATCTCCTAAGCAGTTAATGATCCATAGAAGCATAGGGGGGTATAAAGACAAATTACAGTAAAACAGAGCCACTGTGCCAGGAGGTGACAGGACTGAAAACATCTTTAAGACTAAAAAAGCATTTTTAGTTGATTTACTTCTTTTGATCATTCTTTGCCTTAATTATTATTATCCAGTTACTTCTACTTTTGTTAACCCCTTATCGGGCAAGTGACTATTTTTGGTAATTTCTGCATACATTACAATGTGGAATAACTTGTTTTACCTCCCAGTACTTTTATTTAATTTTTTCTGATACATTACTCTATTTTATAAGTGTGTATTTGTGTCTGTCTGTGCAATAACTGTTTTTATATTTTTTAGCTGTGTTTATGTTTTGTTTCTGTTTTTGTCCATGTCTTTTTTTCCGTGATTCAGGGAAACACACAAGAATTCCAATGTACCTATACTGTGATGTATCTGTGCAAACGGCAAATAACGTTTATTCTATTCTATTCTATTCTATTCTATTCTATTCTATTCTATTCTATTCTATTCTATTCTATAAGACAGTGGCAGCAACAGCTACGGTGAGGACAGTGGGTCAGCAATGTCAGGTCAAATCCATCAAATTCAATCAATCAATCAAATTTTATATATTTATATATATATATATATATATATATATATATATATATATATATATATATATATATATATATATATTTATAGTGCCAAATCATAACAAAAGTTATCTCACGACACTTTACATATTGTAACAGTCGAATTTATGGAATGTACCTTTAACACGGTGTATACTGTGTCGCCTCGCAGTGACGTCATAGGGCAGCGCCTGTACTGTATGTTTTGATAGAGTGACGATATGGACACCATGCTTGTCAGATATCTACTTCGCTCCTATTTTTCTTTGCTTCTGAGAACAACAGTGATGGTTAAGTAGTGGCACTATTTTGTTCATGTATGAAATATAGTAGCCGTACAACCGGGCTTGGTAAGGTTGGAGTGTTTAACCCTTTCATGCATACTGGTCACTCCAGTGGACAGCTATTCTACAGCTGTTCTCATATATTCATGGATTTTGTTGTTCTTTTCGTTGTTTTTTTGTTTGTTTGTTTTTTTACACATATCTTTATTAAAGTTTTAAGACACTACATGTCTTTTCTGACATGAATTGGTAACATTATGTAGATCTCTCCTGAGCATAAACCCCCAGAATCACAAGCCCTCCCCATAGTTTTCACACAATTTATCAGTAAATACACGTTTCTGTGCGTCAAAAATTAAACTTGTGGTGTCCAGCTGAGTGGACATTTTTGCAACTTCATGAAAAATAGGTTCATAAGAATTTTTTTATTATTATTATTGTTTTTTTAATGTATTTTTTACATTTTTTAAATTATTCTTTTTTTTTTTTTTTTTTTTTTTTCAGAAGAAAATTTTCAATCGCATTGTTTTTTTCATGCCTAAAGAGGAATAAAAACACTCAGGAAAAAAATTTGATTAAGGTTCTCATAATTCATGCATGAAAGGGTTAATAAACAACGAGCATTTTGAAATCCCAGCATTTGTGTGGACGTGAGTTTCTGCCTGCCGTTTTCCTCCACTCTCCACGGTCTCAAACGAGCTGCCCGGACCCAAAACCATTACAATATAGAGCCGGTTGAAACCAGACTCTCACATGTGGTCTACAGGGTCTGTAAGGTCCACCTCTGCATGAACAGTGAGTGGACTTGCTTTGTTAGGTACCATGAAGTAATGGTACTAATGTAAAGAAGGATGTTCAAAGGGATAATGTGGATGTGGACAGGGGTCTGGATCAGCACTTATGTTGTTGGAATGTTCTAAAAGTGATGTTCTTTTCAACTCACTAGGACTGCACGATTTTGGCCAAAAACAAAATCAAATTTTTTTTCTCAAAAATTCGATTTTCGATTTCAATTCAGGCTGGTGGTGTCGTTTTCGTGTGCAGCCCGCAATGCAACGCACTGCTCTGACTCTGGTGTGTGATGAAATTTGAGGTGTTGAAATAAGGTGGTTGTGCTGCTGTCTTTGACTGATGTCACCTTCAGGCAGAGTTTGCAGAGAGGAATGGTTTGGTCTTCATCGGAAATTTTGAAGCCATACTAATTCCATGCAACCAACTTGCTCTTGCTATTTTTATTTTTTTAGCTACGGGCCTCTCGCTCTCCTTAAGGCGGCCATACACTGTGATTTTAGAGACGATTTCTCACTCGTGCGACTATTTCTGGGATCGGGCGTGATGTGCCTCTAATCGTGTGTCGTGCTTCGTGCAGTGTACATGGGGTAAAGAGAAGCGATTAACATCTCACGACCAGCCATCGTGTGTTCGCAAGGAAAACGGAGCTGTTTGAAATCCTGCTCGCTCCTCGTGAGGGTATCGCACTGTCAAAGCAGTGCCACGAACCGATGGGCTTCAAATTCTCACACTGTGCATGAGCAAATACAGTAATAGCCAGCTACTGTAAGCTAATTCTAAGCTAACAGTAGCTGGCTATCGGCCTAGTGCAGTTTAGCTTTTGCAGCTTACCTCTAGTTCCCTTTGCTGTAGGATTGACAGCCCATACTGTCCACGTCTGGACAACCAGTTCCTGCACCAAACACGTCGTCGTCTTTTCTTCTTTTTTGATTCCCCGCAGATAATGGCACATATTGCCAAAGCAGCTCGATGGTTTTTGTTTAGCACTACCATTTCGTGACTCACGACAATACACAATCGTCTATGCACTTTTACGGATTCCTTGGTATTTTAACATTGTACAGGGTGGGGAAGCAAAATGTACAATGAACATTTAGTTGTTTTTTCTCAGCAGGCACTACGTCAATTGTTTTGAAACCAAACATATATTGATGTCATAATCATACCTAACACTATTATCCATACCTTTTCAGAAACTTTTGCCCATATGAGTAATCAGGAAAGCAAACGTCAAAGAGTGTGTGATTTGCTGAATGCACTCGTCACACCAAAGGAGATTTCAAAAATAGTTGGAGTGTCCATAAAGACTGTTTATAATGGAAAGAAGAGAATGACTATGAGCAAAACTATTACGAGAAAGTCTGGAAGATACTATTAAAGAAGAATGGGAGAAGTTGTCACCCGAATATTTGAGGAACACTTGCGCAAGTTTCAGGAAGCGTGTGAAGGCAGTTATTGAGAAAGAAGGAGGACACATAGAATAAAAACATTTTCTATTATGTCAATTTTCTTGTGGCAAATAAATTCTCATGACTTTCAATAAACTAATTGGTCATACACTGTCTTTCAATCCCTGCCTCAAAATATTGTAAATTTTGCTTCCCCATTCTGTATTTCCAGATACAACACTTGAACGTGTGGTGCGTCCTGTGGTGTATGGTCGTACAGTGTCAGCAGT
Organism: Sphaeramia orbicularis; assembly: GCF_902148855.1. Classification (NCBI taxonomy): domain Eukaryota; kingdom Metazoa; phylum Chordata; class Actinopteri; order Kurtiformes; family Apogonidae; genus Sphaeramia; species Sphaeramia orbicularis. The sequence continues at coordinate 18,035,948 of NC_043977.1, forward strand.
CAGGTCGCATACGAGTATCGTGTGAGAACATGAATCGTGAGCCTGACTTTACGATTGATTCACACAGTTTGAGATGGAGCTGCGTGCAACGATCCAAATAATCGCACAGTGTATGGCCGCCTTTAGCCAAGGGTATTTTTGTTCTGGTGTGTGGAGACCAAAGACTGTGGAGACCACGCTAACAGTTAGGAGAAGGAGTCTACGGTAGCCTGGAGGTGCATGGCCTGGAGACATGAGAGATGAAATTCATTTCACCTTCTTTAAATGGTAAACGGACTGCACTTATATAGTGCATTTTATAAACCTTTATGATGCCCAAAGCGCTTTAGAAGGCCTCACATTCACCCATTCACACACACACTCATACACCAGTAGGCCGCTGCTGCCACACAAGTGTTCAGTGTCTTGCCCAAGCACACTTAGACATATGAACAGTCTGAGCCAGGATTCGAACCACCGACCCTTTGGTCATTGGACGATCTGCTCTACCGAGCTACACAGCTGCCTACAACATTAAACATCATCCTAATTAAATAATTCGATTTAAAATTGATTAATGGTGCAGCCCTATACCTCACATGTGTTTGTTAGCTTACTGGCCGATAGGCTGTAAGCTATTGTCGTCATGCGGCGTCCGGCAGCGTCTGTCGTTACAAAAATTTCAGTCGTCTTCTTCTCTGAAACTCCAGTTCTGATTGACTTCAAACTTGGTATACAGCCTCTGTATGATGATGTCAACACAAAGTATTGAAATTATTTCGATCTGGATCTGATTCTGGATTTGGTGTGACTTTGAAAAATTTTCCCATTATAACAGATACGAAGTGGATGGATACAATAAATCAGTAAGTATCAATGATATGAAGTTGGAATTTGAATTTTTACAGATCTGATTGGAATATGACCAAAACATGGGCTATTTCTGTAATATAATAAATACACAGAACTGGGTGAGAATAAATGGAATCTGGATACATTTTCCAAAGCTTTTAATTTGGCCGGTAAGCTACAGGGCCATTGGTGCTATTTTTTTACATATACAGGGGTTGGAAAAAATAATGGAAACACCTTCACCTCAAGATGATAATGCCCCAATCCATACAGCTAGAACTGTTAAAGAATGGCATGAGGAACATTCTAATGAAGTTGAGCATCTCGTATGGCCGGCACAGTCCCCAGACCTCAACATTATTGAGCATTTATGGTCAGTTTTAGAGATTCAAGTAAGATGTCGATTTCCACCGCCATCGTCTCTAAAAGAGTTGGAGGGTATTCTAACTGAAGAATGGCTTAAAATTCCTTTGGAAACAATTCACAAGTTGTATGAATCAATACCTCGGAGAATTGAGGCTGTAATTGCCGCAAAAGGCGGGCCTACACCATATTAAATTATATTTTGTTGATTTTTTAAGGTGTTTCCATTATTTTGTCCAACCCCTGTACTTCTTGGATTTTTTTTTTTTTTTCTTTTTTTTTTTTGCCATTTATAGGTAAGGACCCAAATATGGTAGCCTCACTAAACTTGATATTCTACATGACAAAAAATATTTTCTTTTAAAAAATTTCACAAAATAAACTCGCTATGTTCTCCAATAACACACTAAGGTTAAATTTTGAATTACACAGTATTTCCATCCTCCAGGAGTCTGGGTCTGCTCCAGGTTTCTGCTGTTAAAGGGAAGTTTTTCGTCGCCAACGTCACCAGTCACAAGTGTTTGCTCCTGGAGGATTCTGTTGGGTTTCTGTAAATTGGCTTAGAGTCTGGTTTGGACCAACTCTATATACAGGGTGGGGAAGCAAAATTTACAATATTTTGAGGCAGGGATTGAAAGACAGTGTATGACCGATTAGTTTATTCAAAGTCATGAGAATTTATTTGCCACAAGAAAATTTCCATCATAGAAAATGTTTTTATTCTATGTGTCCTCCTTCTTTCTCAATAACTGCCTTCACACGCTTCCTGAAACTTGCGCAAGTGTTCCTCAAATATTGGGGTGACAACTTCTCCCATTCTTCTTTAATAGTATCTTCCAGACTTTCTGGTAATAGTTTTGCTCATAGTCATTCTCTTCTTTCCATTATAAACAGTCTTTATGGACACTCCAACTATTTTTGAAATCTCCTTTGGTGTGACGAGTGCATTCAGCAAATCACACACTCTTTGACGTTTACTTTCCTGATTACTCATATGGGCAAAAGTTTCTGAAAAGGTATGGATAATAGTGTTAGGTATGATTATGACATCAATATATGTTTGGTTTCAAAAGAATTGACGTAGTGCCTGCTGAGAAAAAACAACTAAATGTTCATTGTACATTTTGCTTCCCCACCCTGTATACACACATCTCTTTGTCTTATTGCAAAAGAAACAAAACAAAAAAAAATCAGAAACATTAAAGTTTGAAAATAATAACATTTACAAACTATCCAAACAAAAAAGATGTGAATTACCTGAAAAAAACAGAAATTTCTTAAAAAAAAAAAAAAATTAGGTGCAATTTTAACAATATTATGACTCAACTTATACATGTGCATTAAATTGAAATGAAAAAACAACTAAATGTTCATTGTAAATTTTGCTTCCCCACCCTGTATAAAGTGTCATGTGATAACTTTTTTGTTGTGATCTGGCGCTATATAAATAAAATTTGATTGATTGATTTGATTGGTTTTCCCCTGTAAGTCGCTTTGGAAAAAAGCATCTGCCAAATGCATAAACAGAAACATAAATGCATAAACAGAAACATTTCTATGAGTGTCCTATAAAGGGTTAAGCACCAAAAAGTGCTTCCACATGCTTACAAGTTGACAAATGCAAGTGTACAAATGGAGAAAAATGGAGCTGCACTGATGCGTACACCTCCGTCCACCGACCACATCGTAAAATTGGGTGGTCTGGATAAACCACAAGGATTTCCCAGCCCTCCTTGTGTCTGTCACATCCTGCTCTGCTCTACCTCTGGACTACATCCCTGCTGCTCGCTCTACCGGCCTTTGACCACCGTGCTTTGTCTGATCCTAGTAAATGTTCCAGCCTTCTGTTCCAGACCACGGGCTCTGGCTGACCAGCATTTCCAGTCAACACTGAGCAGCTGTGAGTGTTGTTTCTGCTCACCTGTGACTACCTGTGGCTTGGTTTTCCAATGTTTCTGCCTGCCGTCTCACTTCAAGACTCTCTGCATCATCAACCACGCTTCTTGTCTGCCCCCCTCCCTCCCTGGTCTGGCCATCTGACCCTGGACTGTGTTGTGTCCACTTGAAGCTGCTCCAAGGATGATGTGTTGATTTTTGAATAAAAGCTCGCAATCATCCTTTGTTGGTCTCACGAGTACTGCGACTGGATTCAACATCCACCTGATACAATATCGCAGTATGGTGCTACATTGCATTGCTACTGCAGGGATTTAACCCTTTACAGGAGGTCCTCGGGTTACGCGGTACTCGACCTACGCTGTTTCGACTTTACGACGCCTGAGTCTCGTCCGCCGTTTTGTCTCCAGCCCCATCGTGTAGAGTGTCTGTGTGCTCTGTAATTTTCTCGGTATCCTCGCCTTTTTCACCCTCCTTTTTCACATCATTGCCCCAAAAAAAGAAATCAGGATCTTCTAGCGATGCTGGTCCAGCCAAGAGGAAAGCCATTGCGATGGAAACGACGCTGGATATCATCAAAAGGTCGGAGAAAGGCGAGACGCCGACGAACACCGGGAAAGCCTTAGGCTTCAGTCGGTCGACCGTGGCGACCATTATTAAGGACAGGGGGTATTAAAAGGTTAATTCCGACTTACGTGGAAATTCGGGTTACGTCGCCAGCGTAGGAACGGAACTCGTTCATTACCCGAGGACCTCCTGTATAGGGCACTCATTCCAAATTTCAACGTTGGTGTGTTATTGCAGGATCTAACAAGACTTTACTACTTTTGGGAAATTCTTCAACATTTTTTACTGTCATGTAGAAAATCAAGGTTAATGAAGTTACCATATTTGGTTCCTTACCCACAAATGTCAAAAAATAAATAAATAAATAAAAATCTTAGTACATATAAAAAATGAAAAGAACATCACTTTCAGAACGTTCCAACAACCTCAGTGCTGATCCAGACACCTGTCAGTAGAAGTAAATCTGTGTCATCAGATTTTGAATTATGAAAGCCATTGAATCTCTAGTCACTGACGTTTTATTTTTTGTTTTGTTTTGTTTTGTTTTTTGCACTGAAATCAAGTATCTGAATTTTTTGCATGTGAATTTTTGCACCTGAATGTTTGGATCTGAATTTATTACATCTGAACTTTTTAAATTCTAAATTTATGAACATGGTTGACTTCAGACAAAGAATTCAGATACTTCATTTCAGTGCAAAACAAAAAAAAAAAATTCAGATACTTAATTTCAGTGCAAAAAAAAAAAAAAAAAAAATCCAGATACTTAATTTAAGTGCAAAAAAAAAAAAAAAATCCAGATACTTAATTTCAGTACAAAAAAATTCAGATACTTAATTTCAGCGCCAAAAAAAAATTCAGATACTTAATTTCAGTGCAAAAAAAATCAGATACGTAATTTAAGTGCAAAAAAAATCCAGATACTTAATTTCTTTGCAAAAAAATTCAGATACTTAATTTCAGTGCAAAAAAAAGTTCAAATACTTAATTTCAGCGCAAAAAAAAAAATTCTGATACTTAATTTCATTGCAAAAAACATTCAGATACTTAATTTCATTGCAAAAAAAATTCAGATACTTAATTTCTGTGCAAAAAAAATTCAGATACTTTATTTCAGTGCAAAAAAAAAAAAATCAGTGCCACAAATTCAATGTCTTTTATGATTCTAAATCTGATGACACAGATTTACTTCCATATATTGCTAACAGACAAACAAAAAAACAAAAATCCCCCCCGCCCATCACCACCAAAATTTAACCAACTGTTCCTTGTGCCAGTATCAACATTTCCTGAAAATGTCATAAAAATCCATCCACAACTTTTTGAGTTATCTCACTAATAAACAAAGAGACAGACAGACGGAAAGACAAACCCCGATGAAAACATAATAATAAACAAAAATAACAACAAACAAAGCAAAAATAATAAACAAAAATCTCCCACTCTCCCTTTCTTTCAACCATTCCGCTTCTTTTTCTGAGTCAGGACTGAAGACAATTTGTCACCCATTCTAATTAAACATACCCTCAGAGCCGGGGTAGCGTCTGTTCTAAGAGACAAGAGAAGAAGATCAATTGCCATAGAAGAGATGGAAAAAGACAAAAGGTTCAAGACAGAAAGGGCGGAGACTGAGACGAGCAAAGACAGAGAGAATTTGCTGTGGAACGAAACACAGAGAAGACGTGGAAACTGGAGGCTAAAAGTCAGGACTCCTGCCAGATGGGCTGAACCCCCTACCTGGGTAATAAAAAGAGTGACTCCCTCCTCAGGACCCTTGACGGCCCCGTCCTAGTCCATTTCTTTAACAACATGTGGTCCTTTTTCCATTCCACTGAAGACTGATGGAACTTGGGCATCCAAACAGCTGCAGCTTTAGGGGAGGGGGGGACTGCACAACAGGCTGGAGATTGATTCCAAGAGTCCTTCCGGATTTCTTTCCCTCTTATTTTCATTGAAAGACTGGTAGATTATACCAACATTACCGGTGTTAGTCCAGTTTGACATGTGTTTACTGTATTCTGGTGTGACTGCAAGTTTAACCCTAACCCAGTAAAACCTGAACCATTAAATCATTGACAGAAAATTCCAGTTCTTTCACTGGAACAAATGCCCCTCAATAAACAAGTAAAAATAAATAAATAAATAACTAAATAAATAAAATAATAATAATAATAATAATAACTAGAAGCACTCGGAGAGCGCAGACCTCCGCCAAGGCTGATCAGTGCCCCCCCCCGTGGGCCCCCCCACCCCCGATCACCACCAAAATTTAATCATTTCTTCCTTATCCCATTTCCAACAAACCCTGAAAATTTCATCCAAATCTGTCCATAACTTTTTGAGTTATGTTGCACACTAACGGACAGACAAACAAACAAACAAACAAACAGACAAACAAACCCTGGCAAAAACATAACCTCCTTGGCGGAGGTAATAATAATAATAATAATAATAATAATAATAATAATAATAATAATAATAGTAATAATAATAATACAAGATATTTTTGCTTGAATCAAGTAAAAAAAAAAAAATCTGCCAATGGAACAAGTGAAAATGATCTTGGTAAGATTTCTTGAAATAGGATTTTCAAGATCTATTGTCTAAAAAGAAGTTCTTATATCTCACTGAAACGTTACTATTTAAGTCAGGGGTGTCAAACTCATTTTAGTTCAGGGGCCATATCTTCCCAGTATGATCTGAAGTGGGCCGGACCAGTGAATTAATAACATAATAATATATAAATAATGCCAACTACAAATATTTCAATGTGTTTTATAGTGAAAAAAGTAAAATTATATTATGGAAACCTTTACATCTATAAACTGTCCTTTTAAAAATGGGAATAACATGAACAACTAAGAAAAAACTGAAATTTATCAAGAAAAATAAGTGGAATTTTAACTATTTTGCCTCTGCTTATCATTTGTAAATGTGCATTACAACTTACAGATCACAATGGATCTGCGAATACACAAAATATTTTAGTAACTGGCAGAATATTAGCAAAATTGCACTTAATTCTCTTAGGACATTTCTAGTTTTTTGTATTTTTTGTGAAAGGCTAGTTTGTAAATTTACACATTTTCATGTAACTTCACTTTTTTTACACTAAAACAAAGGAAAAATTTGGAATTGTCATTATTTGTAGGTTTTTACTGATCTGACCCACTTGAGACTAAAGTAGGGCCTTATATGACCCCTAAAGTAAAAGGATTGACTGTTAATAACTTCAGTGTAATTTTTGCATTTCACAAATTCATCCTACGGGCCGGATTGGACCCTTTGGCGGGCCAGATTTGGCCCCCGGGCCGCATGTTTGACATCTGTGCTATAGGTGATTATGCTTTATTTTAAGTGTGATGAGATATTTTGACTAAAAATGAAAACAAAATTTGGTAAAATTTGGATTTTTTCCACTGTTGAAACTTGTGCCCTTATTGGTCCTTCTGAACAACCAAAAAATTGTTTTCAAATATCAATTTCCATGCATGACTTTCAATTTTGTATCATATTTGATACACTGGGTCTCAATGCTCAAATATTATTGTTTTTGAACAAACAAAAACATAACAGAACACAAACATGTCTAACAAATTGGTAATTCCTTTTCAAAATTGTCAAAGTTCTGCCTCCTTCCTCATTAATGACAGTCTTGTAGTGTCACAGGAAAGGCCTCTGGTGAATGAATTCCTCCCCCCTGGTGGATTATCTGTGTATTGCATGTATCTAATTGTATACATCAGGTTTTTCAAGAAAAAAAAAATCACACTGATCATGTAGAGGGCTCCAAAACTCATGCATCAAATATGATACGTTTCACATTATAGAATTGAAAAATCTTTAATGTACCTGAAGGGCAATTTGGTTTGCAACAGAAGTCTACATATCTCACATAGTTCAAGAAATACAATAAATACAGTAAATAAATAAGTCATCATAGTTGACGGTGCATTGTTCCCAACAAGTTCGTCTACAAGCTATTTAAAAACTTAACGGCAGATGGGACAAATGATTTGAGACATTGGTTTGATTTACTGGGGTGCCGATAAGGGGGGGTAAACATGACAAATTCATGGGACCCAGTATTTGTTAGAAGTTGTGAAAATTTCATGTAAGATCCGCTGTGTCAGAGAGGTGTAGATGTCGGGAGGCGAATGTTGAAAGCATGTTAAGTTTCATGTTTACGCTTTCATGAGTGACGTTGTTTATGGACTGCCCCCCCCCCCAGGTCCGACAGATTGAGAAGATAGTCAATTTCTGCAGGGTCCACAACAATTATGCTTTCATGGGGCCCATAATTGATTGTCTCTATATGTCAACCCTGCGATTAACTGGCGAAATGTCCAGGATTTACCCCGCCTTCACCCATAGGTAGCTGGGATAGACTCCAAGCGACCCCCGTGACCCTGGTGAGGATAAAGCGGGTTCAGATATTGAATGAATGAATGGGGCCCGTAATTGGTAGCAGCACCTTTGATCAAATATGATGCGTTTGGCGTTATAGGGTTAAATATTCCACGTGTACACCAAATGAAGGATGATAAGGTGGTTGAAGCTGAAACTGCGGCAACAAAAAGAATAAAATGTGATGTTTCAAGGGGAAAGTACTAGTTTCGAATAAAATAAACTTTTCCGAGTTGTATACATACGGCGACAGTTCAAGTCCGCCGTTGCTCATCTACATAATGCAACAACAACAACACTCTCAGATGAGGTGTTTGGTGTCGAACGAAAAGAGTCATGCTACAGTGAAGAGCAGCAATCATCAGGCCTGAAAGAACAAGATAATGTCCATGCATAATCTTTCAGTCTCTGTTTTCCTGCCACTGATGGTTCCACTCTCGCATCCTACGGAGAAACGCACCAGCTTGACCTTTTCCCAGATCTAGGTATCATTTTTCATTTTGCGCCTCTGCTCAGTCGGATTTGTTACAATTCACTGTCCATGATAAGGACTATTAAATATCTCAATCTTATTCATTGACCTTTATGGAATGTCACAAATAGCAAAACACAAGACGAGAAACAGTTTTATTTGCTGGATTGGACTTTGTCATTTTGTTCAGACAAACACAACAGCAACAACAACAACAACAAAGCAGTGTGTGCTGTTGCTGATGTGGGGATGCTAACTTGTTTTTAGCTTCTGCAGACTATGCCCACAACTCTGAATCACAAATGCAGCACATATGCAAATGCTGTCTATGTTTAAATCTGCAGCTCCCTCTGCCCGAAGTGAAGTACGATCAAATATTTAGTTCAGCCCTTCTGTACCGCACCACCCTCTTCAATGCGACTTTCTACCACTACTATTCATACAGCATTATAAAGGTCTCCGCAACATCCACCTGTTGTCTTAGAATCTGCCTTTTCCTTTGGGTAAAGTTAGTCCTGTCAATCTCCACTCCCTGCTGGTCTTAGCTTGATCTCATTCTAACAGGAGACGCAAGGTCAGAGCCTATACTAAGCATTAATTCTATGCAGTATTTAAAATGTACAGACAACAGCAGCAGATTGGATTCTCTTGACGCATTTGCTGGATTTAACCCTTTTCATGCACAGTGGTCACTACAGTGGACAGATATTCTCTAGCTGTTTTCTTGTATATTCATGGGTTTTGTTGTTTTAGTTCCATATCAGCCGACACAGTGGACGCTTATGCATCCTCCCAAACACTGCAGTTCATACGATTATTTTAATTTTGCTGCTCATGATAAACCTGATCAGCAATGACATGTTTTAGTGGAAATCAGCTGCTAATTGTTATTAGACTGTAATTAACAGTTTTCTGAAACAAAAAGTTTTGGGTTTTTTTTTGCATATCTTCCTGAGACCCAGCTAGGGATGGGAATCAAGAACCGTTTTTTTTCAAGAACCGGTTCCCAGTGCCCAGTACCTTGATTCCTTGGAATCGTTTGCCTGCCTGCTTAACTCTTTCGGTGCCAGACAGTTAAGGGGCTAATAAGCCTTAAAAGTGCCACAGAATTTGGCCGTTTTTCAGTATTTCGCGTCGTTTTTATAATCGAAGTCTGAATTGTCATCAGAACTCATTTTCTAGCAGATGGGACGGTTTTGACAGATCACTGTGTTTATGCTATTACTACAAAATGGCCATCTAATTTGCATGTGATTTCATTCATAAATTCATTCATAAAATTTCCCAAGCAGAAAACGAAACGTGAGCTCTTCCTTGGTCAAAAACCGCTCGGTAACATCCGACCGATTGCTACTTAGATTCAAAACGCACCGGACGCAGCCGATTCATTATTGATCGTAATTTGCAAGAAGATTTGAAAGAACGTCATCGAAATGTGAGAAAGAAATGGGGGTGGATGGTTTGTTTGTACACAAATATGGCGTGTTCTCCAAAGCCGATCTGATCGGCCCGTGGCACTTTAAAGGTTGTATTCGTAAAGCCGATTTAATCGGCCCATGGCATTGAAAAAGTTAATGATTCTGCTTATCGATTTTGCCTTTGCTGTGCATGCGTGATGACGTCACATGTATGCTGCATTGTTTTGGTCAGAACGTAGCCAACATGGCGTTGAGGCAGAAACAGTCTAAAAAGTCAACACCAGGTCCACTTACTTGGAACACTGTCAAAGCTTCCATGTCTTCAAAAGGGTGGAATCCCTCCAGTATCCTCAAACATTTGTCCACAGCATGTGAATCATTTACAGGAATGTCACGTATTTGATTCGCTACTTAGCGGCGCTTGTGAATGTAGCGGTAGAGTGAACGCCAGCCCAGTTCCGGTGCCGGTGAGGGCAACAAACGTCACAACTCCTCAAATACAAGTTTCCGAAAGTAAGAAGGGAAAGGAAATGAGGTGCACAACAACGGGAGACAAGCTGAGCCGAGTCGAACCGGTTCCACATAGTAGAAATGCGCCAATAGAGGAATTAGTAAAACGTCTTTAGTTTCACTTTCACTGTAGCCCCTCCCCCCGAACTGGCCTGGCATCATCTGTTATTATTATTTGTACATACTGTAGATGTTATATTTTCTGTGCAGAGATGGAAATATGAAAGACAGTTAATGCAAACACACCCGTTTGTACTCTTTTATTTCCTCACCCAATGAGAATCGATAAGAGAATTGGATCAATAAGCAATATCGATAATGGAATCGGAATCGTTAAATTCTTAACAATTCCCATCCCTAGACCCAGCAATGCATTTGGTTCTCTGTAGGGAACAAAAGTTTGACAGTTTTACTTAAAAAATGCTGTGCATTACAAAGGACACTTTAGCCCTTATAATAATAATAATAATAATAATAATAATAATAATAATAATAATAATATTTAGCCCTAATAATATTCATATTAATATTCTTCTACTAGAAAAACATAATAAATCAAGACAATGGATGTTTTTTTCAACTTTTGCTCAAAGTTTAGACCCTAATGTTAATAAAAGTACATCAAAAGTGTATTTTAGTGCAAACTTCAATGTTCAAACATGATTTTTAATCTTTGTGGGGTGAAATATACGCTATTAAAAATCTCCGACACAAACAATTAATTTATGCATATCATCGACAATCCAGCTGAAAAAAAAAACAGGCAAGGATAAAAAAAATTCTAATTTCTCTTTTAGTTTGTTACAGTTTACTCAGGCATAGTAATAGATACAATATTTTAGACAATGGGAATAGATTCTGTGAGCTCTCTAAATGTCCACAGACACCAAGAACATCCATATGAACCTTATTATTGTGAAGTAATTCTTCATTTACTTTGGGTATGTCTGTTTAGGCGTTTTTTCCCCTGAAAATATGGTCAGGGTTAAACAGGTTAAAAAAAATCAATCAATCAATAAAAATTATTTTAAAAATGTATCTGAAAAAACTGTTGCATTATGCAGTTTCCAATCAAGACAATTTTTTAATGTAAAAAAGCTAAAACTGTCAATTTCCTGGGTCTCAGGAGGATTTTATCTCCATGAAATGTGTAATAACTAATATTAGAGTATGATAAAACGTGAGAAAACATTAGCAATTTAGCAATTAGCGGCATTAAAAATGTTTTAATTTCATAGTTTTCACACAGTACATCACTTTCTGATGGTGAGTTTTAAATACATGTTTCTTTGCTTCAGAAATTAAATGCATGGTGTCCAGCTGAGTGGACATTTTTGTGACTCCACGAAAAATAGGTTCATAAAAAAAAAAAATTCATTTGCATTGTTTTTTTCATGCCAAAAGAGGAATAAAAACACTCAAGAAAAAAAAAATATTGACTAAGGTTCTTATAATTCATGCATGAAAGGGTTAAGCTAGAACCTCCTCCGTTCAGCTCGAGCTGCCACATTAACTATTAACCAACAATATAAATAATTTCTCCAGTGTTAGAAAACAATCAACACCTTTTGTGATGTAAATAAATCCAATGTCAAAAAATATGATTTGTTTATGACTGTGTCTCAGCTAAAAAAAAACATATATATTAGCACTTGTAAAGATAACTTACTCCTCAGCTTCCCACCACCATATTGAATTCTACTGTTGTATTCTTCTGGAGTTCATGGGGTTTTTTGGGCTTAAGCTGATTATAGCTCTACCAGTGTATCTTTTTTTTTTGGGGGGGGGGGGATTCTTTGGTAAGGGATTTGAATTGGCTCAACAGTTTGTCATAAGACTGTTTCAAATGCACTCCAAATGCTTCTTCATCTTTTCTTTTTTTGAAGAGTTAACATTCTCAACCGATACATGCATGGCTTCAGTTGTTTCTAGGCACTCCATCTCTTCCAACATGTGGGATGTTAGCAGCAGTTTGAGAGCAGCACTGTCCACCTGGCTAGGTCTACGAGTACATTCCATCCAATCTGGACAACACAGTCATACACAGTCTTTTGTTCATCATATCATGCTGGACAGAACGTTTTACATCCCTATTATACTGACTCTCCAGCAAAGAATTCCAAGTCTCTGGACTGTGGAGTGCTCGGGGAGAAACACTGCAAGCATGTTGTGTTATGGGATTTGCACAGTTTCCACCACAATGCACATTCAGCACCAATGGCTGGATGCCCCCTTCAACACTGCCTGTGCCCCAGACTATTTCCTCACCACTTGTCCATGGCACTTCATACAATCCAACTGTACAGTCTCATATAATACTGGTCCAGATCTGCACTGTGACTGCCGTCCACTGGAGATGACAACCAAACCTGTAGTAAAGATGTGAGTAGGTTTTCCATCCATCCATCCATCCATCCATTCATTTTCTGAACCCGCTTTATCCTCACTAGGGTCATGGGTAGGGATGGGAATCAATAAGAATTTAACGATTCCGATTCCATTATCGTAATCGTAATCGAGTGTAATGCACTCCTTACAGGTCTCCCAAAAAGCAGCACAGACAGACTTCAGCTGATTCAGAACTCTGCAGCTAGGTTATTAACCAAAACCAAGAAGAGAGAGCACATTACTCCAGTGTCGGTTTCCCTGCACTGGCTACCGGTAACCTACAGAATTGATTTTAAGATACTACTCCTCACGTATAAAGCTCTAAATGGAACCGGACCAAGTTACATTGCAAACTCACTGATCAGTTATGTACAAACTAGAACACTGAGGTCATCAAACGCAGGTTTACTAGCGACTCCCAGAAATATTACAAAGAAAATGGGGGACGCAGCCTTTACTAACTATGCGCCAAAGTTATGGAATACAATTCCAAAAGACATTAGAGAAGCCAGTTCACTGAATATATTTAAAACCAAATTAAAAACATTTTTATTCTCATTAGCCTTTGAAAGGAGATAAAAATGGGGTCACAATTCAGGAACCAGGAATGTGCGGTTTTTCATTTTTATTTTATTTTATTGTATTTCTGTTTTTATTTTTTTATTTTACTATATTTCAAATTTCATCTTATTTCATGCACTTCAAAAATTCTATGTATAATCAAATATTTTAATGTGCGCTGCTTTTATTTTTATTTTATTGTATTTCTCACATTTCATCTTATTTCTTGCATTTCAAAAATTCTATGCATAATCATATATTTAAATGTGCGCTGTTTTTATATTTATTTTTATTTTATTGTATTTCTAATCAAATCTAAATGTATTTTAATATTGTATTTTTTTCAATCAATGTGAAGCACTTTGGGCTACAATTTCTGTATGAAAGGTGCTATACAAATAAAGTTTATTATTATTATTATTATTATTATTATTATTATTATTATTATTATTATTATTATTATCGATATTGCTTATCAATCCAATTCCTTATCGATTCTCTCATCGATTCTCATTGGGTGAGGGAATAAAGGTCAAGGTTACTTTATTTATACCCGTAGGTAGATTTGTGTTGCAGTCTAGGTGATTGCCTTGGCATTACAACAACACTTACATTGAACATGCAAGACAGGCACTTGATCACGCTTACAGACAGGACAAAAAGACAGGACAAAAAAAACAAAAAGTGCTCAGTGTTCCACCATTCAACGGTATAACAGCATGGATAAGTAAATAAAGTAGGTGAGATCAAATAAATAAAAACAAGATGCAACTAGAAGCACTCGGAGAGCACAGACCTCCGCCAAGGCTGATCAGTGGCCCCCCCCTGTGGGCCCCCCCCCACGCCAAGGAGGTTATGTTTTTGCCAGGGTTTGTTTGTTTGTTTGTTTGTTTGTCTGTCTGTCCGTTAGTGTGCAACATAACTGAAAAAGTTATGGACAGATTTTGATGAAATTTTCAGGGTTTGTTGGAAATGGTCCCCCCCTGTGGGCACCCCCACCCCCGATCACCACCAAAATTTAATCATTTCTTCCTTATCCCATTTCCAACAAACCCTGAAAATTTCATCCAAATCTGTCCATAACTTTTTGAGTTATGTTGCACACTAACGGACAGACAAACAAACAAACAAACAAACAAACCCTGGCAAAAACATAGCCTCCTTGGCGGAGGTAATAAAACACAAGAAAAACCAGAAAAGATAAAACAGATAAAACAATAAAAACAATCCGGGACAAAAACCTGAGTAAGAACATACAAATAAATAAAAGATTAAAAAATTGGAAGTCACATAATAATAAGTAGAGCAAAAAAAAAAAAAATGGAATAAATAACTAAATAAGTTAGTAAAGTGCAATGTCGCTATTTCTTATTGAGCTCAGTGACGGCGACAGGAACAAAGCTGTTTTTATAACGCTGTGTCCTGCACCTTGGGACTAAGAACCTCCGTCCAGAGGAAAGGAGTTGAAATTCACCTTGTAAAAGATGGGAGTCATTGTTAAGAACTGATGAAGCCATCCTCTGTTCCTGTTTATTGTACAGGGAGGCGGGACAAGACTGGGACTCACCAATCAGGTGACTGGACCCTCTCACTATTTCATTTAGTGAGTTTCTCTCTGCAAGTGAGGTCTGACCGAGCCATGCCACCAGAAAAAAAAGATAGAACAGACTCAATAAAAGAACGATAAAACAAAGTTAAAATGGTTCGGTCAATGTGGAAGTGTGCCAGTTTCCTAAGGCAGTGGAGGCGCTGATGGCCCTTTTTACACATAAAAGAGTACAAATGGGTGTGTTTGCATTTACTGTCTTTTATATTTCCATCTCTGCACAGAAAATATAACATATACAGTATGTACAAATAACAAGAACAGATGATGCTGATCCTGGTTCGGGGGGGGGGGGGGGGGGCGTACAGTGAAAGTGAAACCAAAGACGCTTTACAAATTCCTCTATTGCCGCATTTCCATTACGTGGAACCGGTTTGACTCGGCTTGGCTCGTCTCTCATTGTTGTGCACCTCATTTCCTTTCCCCTACCTTTGGAAATTTGTATTTGAGGGGGTACGATATTTGTTGCCCGAACCGGAACCGGAACCGGGCCCGGCGTTCACTCTGCCGCTAGATTCAAAAGCCTCGCCAAGTAGCGTATCAAATATGTGACATTCCTGTAAATGATTCACATGCTGTGGACGAATATTTGAGCAGATTGGAGGGATTCCACCCTTTTGAAGAAATGGAAGCTTTGACAGTGTTACAAGTGGACCTGGTGTCGTCTTTTTGAACCGTTTCTGCCTCAACACCACGTTGGCTACGTTCTGACCAAAACAATGCAGCGTACGCATGATGTCATCGCGCATGCACAACGAAGGTGGAATCGATTAGCAGAACCGTTAAGCAGGCAGGCAAACGATTCCAAGTAATCGAGGTACTGGGATCAGGTTCTCAAAAAGAACTGGTTCTCGATTCCCATCCCTCGTCATGGGGGTCGCTTGGAGCCTATCCCAGCTACTTATGGGTAAAGGCGGGGTACACCCTGGACGTGTCACCAGTTCATCGCAGGGCTGACATTTAGACACAAACAATCACTCTCACCAAAGCCGGAGTTGTGATTAGGTTTTCATTTTGGGAATTTGTAATGACTTTGAGAAAGACTGTCTTACTGAGGGATGGGGATCGATAAGAATTTAACAATTCCGAGTCCATTATTGATTTTGCTTATCGATCCAATTATTATTACTTATTGATTCTCTTATCGATTCTCATTGGGTGAGAGAATAAAAGAGTACAAATGGGTTTGTTTGTATCAACTGTCTTTTATATTTCCATCTCTGCACAGGAAATATACAGTATGCACAAATAATAATAACAGATCATGCTGGGCCCAGTTTTTTTTTTGTTTTTTTTTTTTGGGGGGGGGGGGGTCACCGTACATTAGTGAAACTGAAATTTAAGATGCTTTACTAATTCCTCTCTGTCTCTCGTTGTTGTGCACCTCATTTCCTTTTCTCTACTTTCAGAAACTTTTATTTGAGGTGGCAGGACATTTGTTGCCCGCACTAGAACCAGGCCCTGATGATGCCCTGGTGTTTGCTCTGCGGCTAGATTCACTAGTGTCGTTAAGTATCGTATCAATTACAGGGTGGGGAAGCAAAATTTACAATATTTTGAGGCAGGGATTGAAAGACAGTGTATGACCAATTAGTTTATTGAAAGTCATGAGAATTTATTTGCCACAAGAAAATTGACATAATAGAAAATGTTTTTATTCTATGTGTCCTCCTTCTTTCTCAATAACTGCCTTCACACGCTTCCTGAAACTTGCGCAAGTGTTCCTCAAATATTCGGGCGACAACTTCTCCCATTCTTCTTTAATAGTATCTTCCAGACTTTCTCGTAATAGTTTTGCTCATAGTCATTCTCTTCTTTATAAACAGTCTTTATGGACACTCCAACTATTTTTGAAATCTCCTTTGGTGTGACGAGTGCATTCAGCAAATCACACACTCTTTGACGTCTGCTTTCCTGATTACTCATATGGGCAAAAGTTTCTGAAAAGGTATGGATAATAGTGTTAGGTATGATTATGACATCAATATATGTTTGGTTTCAAAACAATTGACGTAGTGCCTGCTGAGAAAACACAACTAAATGTTCATTGTAAATTTTGCTTCCCCACCCTGTACATGACATTCCTGCAAATGAATGACATGCTGTGTGGACAAATGTTTTAGTATATTGGAGGGATTTCCCCCCTTTGAAGAAATGGAAGCTTAGCAAGTGGTACAAGTGGACCTGGTTTCATCTTTTTGGAGGGTTTTTGCCTCAATGCCATGTTGGCTACGTTCTGAACAAAATAATGCAGCATGCGCGTGATGTCATCATGCATGCGCAATGACGGCAGAATCGATAAGTAGAATTGTTAAGCAGGCAGGCGAAAGATTCCAAGGAATTGAGCTACTGGGAACCAGTTGTCAAAAAAAAAATAATAAAAAAATTTCTCGATACCCATTCCTAGCCTAACCAAATCCATTGTTGTTGGGTTTTTTCCACATAAAATTCACTTCTTCCAGCCTTTTTGCTCATTTGTATTTGAAAATTTTTAAACAGTAAGTTACATCAAAGTATATCTACTATGGTTAAATTACATGCAACTTTATGATAGTTAATTGTCTTATGTCAAGACCAGCTGGTTCTCCCTTAACCTGCATTGACATTTTTATTTGATTTCTCATTGTTTCACATGTATTATAAATGATGCATTAAAAAATAAGACTGTCAAACCCTAGAAACAATTTCTTTTCATATTTTATGCAGGCACTTATAAACAACACCAGGATTCAACGAAGCAAATAGGTCAGAGTCTCCCATTGACATTTACTGCAGCAACGTTTTAGCATGCAACAAGTTATTTAACCCTAACTGAATTCCTTAAACAACCACAACATGGACTGTGTTTCAATGGGAAAAGGTCATGTGGTCTGATAAATCCAGTTTTGACTTGTTCCAGAGTGATGGGTGCATCAGGGTGAAAAAGGTGGTAGATTAAGTGATGTAATGAGGTCACCTTGACCTGTGACATTTAATCACCAAAGTCTTTCCAGTTCATCCTCCCATCAAATCGAACATATGTGCCAAATTGTGCAACATTCTGTAAAACCGTTCCTTCGATATCCCATTACAAGAATGGGCAGAGATGAGGTCACGGCTCTCTTGACCTTAGAACTTTGACCATCTAAACGTTTCCAGTCCATCCTTAAGTCCAAAGGAAAGGCTTGTGCCAAATTCTGCGACACTCAGCTAATGCAGACCGGCTGAAAGTGGACAACAGCCTACCTATTACCTACCTATTACTCACACCCTGAGATGTGGCATGCAATTTACAAAATACAAAACTTATGTGCATGGGGAAAAAATTATGTGTCATGGCAGGGGTGTCAAACTCATTTTAGTTCAGGGGTCATAGTAAGCCAAATTTGATCTGCAGTGGGCCAGACCAGTAAAATAATAACATAATAAGATATAAATAATGTCAACTCCAAACTTTTCTCTATGTTTTGGAGTGAAAAAAGTAAAATTATGCGATGAAAATGTTTACATCGACCAACTATCCTTTAAAACAATGTGAATTACATGAACAAACTGAAATTTCTTAAGAAAACTATAATATTATACAATATTATGTCTGAGTTTATCATTTACACATGCAAATTACAACTGACAGGTCACAGTGGATCTCCAAATGCACAAAAGATTTAATAACAGGCAGAATATTGGTAAATGTACACTTCAGACATTTCAAAATGTTCATATTTGTTCAGGTATCTGTTTACCCCGTTGGATGTATGTTTGTCCCTTGGTTGTTTATTGTAAAGCGTCTTTGAGTACTTAGAAAAGCGCTATATAAAACCGATGTATTATTATTATGTTTTTGAGAAATGACCGTTTGTTTTAGTCACTGGTGTAGTCCAGGGTATACGGCGGTATACGGCATATACCTACTTATGTTTCAGTCAGCATTGTGTATACCCACTTCTAAACCCCCCCAGTGCACACCATTCAGTAGTATCTGAGCCAAAATGCCCATGTTTTCTCCTAGGATGGTGAAGCCATGACCCGCCCTACTCTGCCTCTAATTGGCTAGTACTTGGTACCGTCACTGATTAGATTGGTTAACTTTAGGCATGAGGACTGATGAGCCAATCAGAGGTAGAGTAGGGCGGGTCATGCCGAGGAAAATATTGCTAACTTAGCACTAGAGTCAGGGCTCTGCTTAGCGCTGTCCACCTCTGGAACCTGATTGGCCACCTCCTTAGGTGCCAGTGCCACCCCATTTGATTGACAGGTCAATGCACGTCTCATTGACAGATGTGTGATTATTGGAAATACGAATGAGAAAGGGAGAATAAATGTCTTTCAAATGAGTGACACTTATCGAGAGAACCTACTTTCATTTAATACATAATTCTGAGGTAAGTTTTAAGGTGGTTTTCAATTGAGACACTGTTTTAAACTACTGGTCATTTGACTGCACATTTAGAGAAGAAGAGATGTTATTGCCAATAGTTCAGCAATGTGAGTAGGCTAATGTTATGAAAGGCTAGTGTTATCCTATGTTTCTAAAAACGTTTCTAAAACAGCGTTTTTCTGGACTACTTAAAAAAAGGGCAAAAATTTAGAGTATACCCACTTCTCCAGGGACCACTACACCACTGGTTTTAGTAGGGGTGTAGAATTGCGTAGCGACACTAGGGACACGTCCCTACCAATATCCATCCACTACTGTGTAGTCACTGTCGATCCAACCACTGTCCGTAGCGTTTCATCAATGATTATGGCACACAAAGGGTTAACAGTCGGTCTCTACTAGAAGTCCCGCCTCTAACGTAAATGTCGCTCTCTGATTGGCTCTTTGGTTTTACTAATGTACATGTGATTGGCCGTCCCCGCTGCCACTCCATGTACTTGTAAAAGGAACCTGCTAGTTGGACCGCTAAGGTAAGATTTCAATAAGATTGGCATTTGTTCTGCCTGGGTCACATTAGCTAGACGGATTTGAATATCAGTGGTGTCATTTACATGTACATTTGTACATATGTTTGTTTGTGTGTGTGCACGTGCCTGTGCGTGTGTGCTTGGTAATTAGGATGTAAAGGATGTCAACGAAAAGAAAACTGGTCAGAAGACACTTCTACAGGAGTCAAAGTGTAAGTTACTTCAAGGGTATAGAACTGTAGAGGCTCAACACAGATATTGAATAAAAGACACTGTTTAATGCCAAACAGAAACACTTTTTAAAAGTCACTTTACTTATTATTTTTAAAGCATTTCTATGGAACTGTTTAAAAAAAAACACAAAGAAAATTTGTGGGGAAAATACAATAAAACTTTAGATTCTAAATGTGATTCTAGATGTGATTTTATCCATATGTTTGGGGAATAAATTACAAGCAATAATTGAAACTAAAAGCCTTTTTTGCTCAGGCAGTAACTGTACCATCAAACTCTATGATCACTGTATCCCTAATCTGATCATATGTCATGCATCAACATATTTTTGTCAGGTGACAGACAGTAGAGAGGAGGGAGGAGGTAGAGGAGGAGAGGCTGAAAATTCACAGGTGAGGTTCAATAATAGTGCACATGTTAGTCATGAGAATAACTTTGCAGAATGCATTAAATTCTTGTATTGTCCTTAGATATTCAGATATACATTATAAACTTGTCAATTACTGAATTTTTTTCTGACTATGATTGTTTGCTTGTTTGATCAGCTCGACGTGATGTGAAATTATGATCGCAAATGCAAAAAAAATATATCAACTTTCCGGAGTGCTGCCTCAGAGCACTTTTGTGTCCCTACCAATGTCAAAATCAAACCTACTCCCTTGGGTTTTAGTGTAAATACAGTAAAATGACATGAAAATGTTTACATTTACAAAGAGAAAAATTTGGAGTTGTATTTATTAGGCCTGTAACGGTACACAAAATTTTCGGTTCGGTACGTTTTTGGTTTTCAAAGCCACGGTTCGGTTTTTTTCGGTTCGGTACGGGAAGAAAGAAAACCCCTCAAAATGTATTTCATACATTTGAACTTTTGAACATTTTCCCCCCAATTTTTGGACACAATAGAATATAGAAAAATAGGAGTAATATAATTCTGCTGCTATAAATCAAATAGAAAATAAAATCAATTATTAATATTACTAAATGTATTTTAAACATTAGTATAACACTTTTCCCTGAAAGGTAGTTTTGAACAAACAACAAAAATCTAATCACAGTTCTGTCAATTCACAGTCTGCATAAAAATATCAACCAAAAAATTCTGCATGTAGTTCACCATTAACAGGAGGGTAAACTGGTATTCTGTTTTAACAAACTGAAGAGCAACATTGACAACAAACTTAACCAAATAATTTATTTTAGGACAGAGAACAAACTGTTTAGGACACTTTGTGTACTCGTGTGTGTGCTAGTGTGTGTGCGTGTGCGCGCACGCAAGGTGCGATTTGTCTGGGGGATGGTTTGTTTGTTTGTTTGTTTTTGGTCGGAGCCGGGGGGGTGCGGTCCGGTCCATAACTAACGTAACTAACGCTGGCGTGAAACGAAAGTGAAACTTCATTTTTATATACTTTCAACGTCCAACTCCGAGTTCTATTCCTCCGGTAATACAGCGTGCGTGAGAGACAGACAAACAGACAGACAGAGCTAGTGTGTTTTAGAACTACCGTAGCTCCCAGGGGCCACACAGCGTTCGTCTTATCTCCGTCTCTTTCCTCGTTGTTGTCTTTCACCGGGACCTGAAGTGATCCCAAACTGGACTGTACTGATGGTGGAGGGTCTTCAGTCTCTTCCTTCCAGGTTCTCATCATATATATATATTTTTTTTTACCTTATATCAGCTGCTATTTCGTATTTCGGGTCAATGTATGCGTCCTTAAATATGTCCGTGTGAAACTTGCGCGTATTTAAAGTTTCGCATCAAACAATGTCTTTCGTTCCTTTTTCTTTTTCTCAACAGACTGTGCCGTTTCGGTACAGCTGTGTACCGAACCGAACAGGTGTGTACCGAAACGGTTCGGTTCGGTACGTGTACCGTTACAGGCCTAGTATTTATAGGTTATTATGATAGTATTTTACTGATCCGATCCACTTGAGATTAATTTTATCTGTTTGTGGAACCTGAACTAAAATGAATAATATCTTCAGTGTAATTTTACATCTCAGAAATTCATCCCAGGTGCCAGACTGGACCCTTTGGCGTGCTGGATTTGGTCCCCGGGCCACATGTTTGAGCCCTCTGCATTGGAAGAAGTAGAGGAATGGGAGTAAGTCATCTGAAAGATTGGATTCTTGTCCATGAAGTACAGACAGTTATCACAGCCCTGCGATAACCGTTGTCAGCGCACCGATCAGTTCTTGCCTCCACCCTTGTCTGGCAATAAGTACGATATTTCCATGTGACGTAGGCTTTTCTGATAGCCCCCTCCAGTTAATCAAATGCCAGTATACCTAAAATTGTCATCTAGGAGACATACCCTCTGAGAAGGCACATCAGAATTAATATAAACTCACTCCAAAGATAAGGTTCGCTCTAATATCAGTAACGACAAAATGTCAGTGAGGATACATCTCTCTTGCACGTATGCAAACCAGCAACTTGGGCAACAAGAAATGTACAATCTGATTCCAGACCAGTATAAAGCGAAAAAGCGACAGAAACAATGCCAACAAAGATACATGTAAGGTTTTTTTTTTTTTCAATCCTTTTTTTTCCCATTATTGACCAGAATCCCACAACACTGTGTAACAAAATCAATTTATTGCTGCTGTGAGGGCAATGGTTTGTCACATCAGTAGGAAACAACCGCACTGATGGAGAAAACCAAAGATTGCCAGTGGGAAAAAAAAAAAAAAAAAGCAGAACCCCTGCTGTATTGATAATTCAAAGAATCTACAGTGCTTGAAAAAAAAAAAAAAAAAAAAGTCACAGTGCTGAATGAGTGATGACCACAAATAAAATCTCGAAAAGCAAACAAGCTTAACGTTTGATTAGAATCGCTGAAGCCGCTTGTGCCGAGTGTGAAGTTGAAAAAATAAATTGCTCATCCTGCAAAGCAAGATGCAGAAGATACCGTTATGCTTAATGATAAGCAACATGTCACATGTAATCGTTCATTATTGTCAATTTTTCCAGATTTTGATTTACATAAAAAAAAAAAAACACACACACACTATGTCACGCGCTGTCAAAATCAAGCAATCAGAATATCAGTTTCCAACGACTGACAAAGCCTTTTATTGTGACATCTAACCAAACGTCCCCCTTGCTTGTTTATACATGTACTGACAACCAATGTTTTGAAAAAAAAAAAACAAGAAAAGCACTTGTTTGTTAGCAAGATAACTCAAAAAGTTAAGGATGGATTTGGATGAAATTTTCAGAAAATGTTGATACTGGCCCAAGGAAGGAATTATTAAATTTTGGTGGTGATCGGGGGCGGGGTGGGGGGTTTACATGCCTTAACGATGTAATTATTATGGAAAAATTATAAATAAAGTTGTTAAAAAAAATCACTGCTTCTCAAAATGTATTTATATTTTAAATGTAGATGTTTTATGTTTTGTAAGTTTTGTAGAGCTACCTAAAAATGAAGAACGTTGTTTGCAACAATAGGAAAGCACAAACAGAAATTAACCCTTTCATACACTGTCCACTCCAGTGGACAGTTCTTCTCCAGCTGTTCTCTTGTATATTCATGGGTTTTGTTGTTTTAGTTCCATATCAGCCAACACAGTGGACACTTACACACCATCCCATACGCTGTAATTCAGACCATTACTGTAACTTTGCTGTTCTTGATTAACCTGATCTGCAGTAACATGTTTGAGTGTAAATCAATTGTTATTTGTTAGACAAGAAGGGTATTTTGCATATTATCTCCATGAAATGAGTAATAACTAGCATTAGAATATGTTAAAATGTGTGAAGACATCAGATTAGCAGCATTAAAAGTGTTTTTATTTCATTGTTTTCACATCATTTTCTGATATTGGGTTTTAAACACATGTTTCTTTACTTCAAAAATTAAATGCATGGATATTTTTGTAACTCCATAGAGAAAAAAAAAAAAAAAAAACTCGATCGCATTGTTTTTTTCATGCCTTAGGAGGAATAAAAACACTGAAGAAAAAAATCTTGACTAAGGTTCTCACAATTCATGCATGAAAGGGTTAAATTGAACAGGTAAACAATAACAGAATGTTTTGTCACAATTATTATATTCCAGCAGTACTGTTATTACGGATTCAATGTTTTTACTTAAAAGAAAACATGTTCAGAATCTATCCAACACCTGCATTAGACAGCTGGCTTTGTGTATTTTCACTGGCCAGCCTCTTTGTCTCCTCTGTGTGTTCATCTATCTCCTCTCCAGAGACACCCCCCCCCCATCCCAATCACCAATAAAATTTAATCATTTCTTCCTTGTGCCAGTATCAACATTTCCTGAAAATTTCATGAAAATCCATCCGTAACTTTTTGAGTTGCGACACGGTGATGCAGTGGTTAGCACTCGTGCCTCACAGCAAGAAGGTCCTGGGTTCGATTCCAACACCAGTCGACAGGGTGGGACCTTTCTGTGTGGAGTTTGCATGTTCTCCCCGTGTCTGCGTGGGTTCTCTCCGGGTACTCCGGCTTCCTCCCACCATCCAAACACATGCATTGATAGGTTAATTGGTTAATCTAAATTGCCCATAGGTGTGAATGTGAGAGTGATTGTCTCTATATCAGTGGTTCTTAACCTGGGTTCAATCGAACCCTCGGGGTTCGGTGAGTCAGTCTCAGGGGTTCGGCGGACGTCGAGACACACACTCGACAACAGCAGAAGTCACAGTGATTTGCAGTAAATATTCATTATTATTGTAGCCTGATGGAAATTAGGTGACGGGTGTGTGTTAAAATGTTAATAATGATAAATAGCATAAATACAATAAGTTCATTATTGGAATACATAAGGTTAAAAATTAAAACCATTTCAGTGTGGTAGGATTAAAAAAGGTCATGTCTTTGTGAAAAGGTATGGAATTTGTTGTGAGTTCATGCACTGTATTGGTTTTGTTCTTTGAACACAGTGATGTTAATGCACGGTTCATTTTGTCCACCAGTAAAACATATAACTGTGTCTTGAATTTGAAAAAAATCATATTCTATTTTTTAATA
This sequence comes from Sphaeramia orbicularis, assembly GCF_902148855.1. Classification (NCBI taxonomy): domain Eukaryota; kingdom Metazoa; phylum Chordata; class Actinopteri; order Kurtiformes; family Apogonidae; genus Sphaeramia; species Sphaeramia orbicularis. The sequence goes on from NC_043977.1 coordinate 18,061,081, forward strand.
AAGAAGGGTTCGGTGAATGCGCATATGAAACTGGTGGGGTTCAGTACCTCCAACAAGGTTAAGAACCACTGCACTATATGTTCAGCCCTGCGATGAACTGGTGACATGTCCAGGGTGTACCCCGCCTTCACCCCTATGTAGCTGGGATAGGCTCCAAGTGACCCCCATGACCCTAGTGAGGATAAAGCGGATTCAGAAAATGAATGAATGAATGAACTTTGAGTTATCTTGCTAACAAACAAACACGCAAACACACAAAGCAAAGTGATCACAATATCTCGTGGCGGAGGTAAAAAACGGTGGCGCACTGGGTCTTTTCAGCATCTCGTTAAACTCGATCTGTTCTTATAATTTAATTCACATTCCAAATTTGACCTCTGATTGGACCTGTATTCAAAAAAATGACTTCAGAAACGGACTCCCCATCCTGGAAAACCTACAAAATGATATATTACACGACTTTCTTTGTCAATGAGAACAAAAGTTGAAAATTTATGAAAATTCAAGATGGCGGAGGACGCCATCTTGAATTCTGAGAAATGCTCAAGGTTGCACAATTAGCAACCAAGTTAATTTTGCTCTACTAACCATATGTAACACTTTTCCATTTAAAAAGTTGGAAACACTTTACTTGAAGATCTAGTTTATAATGCATTAAGTGCACATTCATAAGACATTATAATCCATTATAAAAGTCATTACAACAGTTTATGATCATGTACAACAACTTATACCAAGGTTAATAAAGTATTATACGTGTAGGCATAATGTATTATAAATTCAGCTTTCATAATGTTTTATACATCCATACCCAAGCAGTGTGAAGGAATTTATTTTTTTAGGTGGGGAACTTTTGTTTTGTTAGTTTTTGTCACTGCTCCCTATACCCATCTATTTTAGGGATTTCATATTCATTAAAAAAAAAGTATGTATTTGAATTAAAGATTTAGAGCTGCCACATTATTTTTTATTTATGTACAAAGCAACATTTAACACTTCTATTTACTGTCTCTTCTTTTAATGTTTTGTTTTTGCAAAATAAAGAGTTATTCAGAACACTTTGATATATAATTTTGGACTCACACTTTACTTAGAGCCAGCAGATACTGTTTATACATCATCACACTTGTGTTATAATATCATCAGTCATCCTGTAACTTATTATTGATGTTTCTAAGGCATTATTCAGTTTCAGAAACTACATGTCAGAGCAGTTCTCTGTGTCTTTATAACTGGCTAGAGTTATGATGGTTATAATCTGTTCTGTAACCCAGGACCTGAGGTTCTTCCTACAAACACTGTTGTCACTTTGGTATGGATGTATAAAACATTATGAAAGCTGAATTTATAATACATTATGCCTGCACTTATAATACTTTATTAACCTTGGCATAACTTGTTGTACATGATCATAAACTGTTATAATGACTTTTATAATGCATTATAATGTATTATGAATGTGCGCTTAATGCATTATAAACTAGACCAGGGGTGTCCAAACTTTTTTTCAAGAGGGCCAGATCTGATAATGTGGACATTGCCAGGGGCCAGTGGTCCCTTCAGACATTTTTTAAACAGTAAAAATTACATCTAAATGCGCTGTTCTACAACAATTTTATTTTCATTGTCACAATATCGTTTTTTTAAATGGCAATCTAACCAAATCTAAGCCACTCAGGTGTGAACAAATTAAAAAAAAAAAAAAACAATTCTGCCTTCCTTTCACATCTGGAGTCAGATAACATAGAACAAACTGTGTGGAGTATCTTGAACTTCCAAGTTGATAAAAATCTTAACCCCACATTCATTTTAAACATGACTTATATGAGTAATCATTACTCATATATTACTCAGTAATGCAAAGTCTGTTAACGTTTAAGATGAAAACATATGACTCTTACTCTTGTCTTTCAAAAAATCATTCAGAAAGTAATATTTTGTGTCACATCTACAAGTACATAAAACCAGCAGTTATAGGCAACTAACCTGGCAACTTGGTAGGCTGCCTTGGTGGTGAATTCATTGAACTCCCAGGTTCACATGAAGGGGCTGTTTACACGGCGTAGGATTCAGTCGACTCCGGGAAGATTTCATTGCGGATTAGCCTCTGTTAACATGGAAACGGTGCCTAGAGTGCCTGAATCCGGAAACTTTTGATACCAGGGTCCAGGGTGGAACGTTATCGATACGCTCTGCATTTCAGCTCCGTGTTAATGCGAATCGGAGCGTTCCGGGGTAAAATATGACGTCACCGCATGCGCGCGCAGCCAAGAACCGCCAGTTAACCCACTCCAGGCCAGTCGGTGGCGGTAATGCGCCTCCAAGCTGGTTTGCCAGCCTCTATGACACAATAAAGCTGCAGAAAAAGAAGGAACAACCACAACAACAATGGCCGGTTTCAGAACAACATACGTGCTGCTAACTGTGCTCAGCTCGTCTGTCCAGACAAAGAAGTCCTGCATCTTTGTACGACCACTCGCCATTGTTGTTTGTAAATAGTGTTGTCCGCCTCTTCTTCTTCTTCTTCTCCTCCTCATTTAAAGGCTGTCTAAACCGGAAATCGTTTGTGCGCAGGCGCGTTTTACCGCCACTGTTTCACTACAGCTCTACATCGCCAGCTACTGGTCTGGCATGGCCACTACAGCGTATTCAGCCGTCCTCGCGGACTCATGTTAACGCAGATCGTTATCATAGCGGCGTCGTCTTAACACGGAATGATTTTATAATGCAAAGGAGAAATCTTTGCGGAGTGTTGCCGTGTAAACGTACCCGAAGAGTCACTGTTGTGAGTTTAAAGCAGCTTGAATTTGCTTCACTTTTTCGGAGCGCTCACTCCCTGCTAGCTTGTCGTATGCGTTTGCATGTTTTGTCTGCTAGTGTCTCTTTACATTGAATTTCTTTAAACAAGGCAACAGTCTCTTGACAAATTAAACAAACATAATTGCCTTAATTTTCAGTGAAAAAAAATTGTAATTCCCATCTCTCCTGGAAGCGGCGGCCCTCACTGTCAACTTTCGTTTTTTTATTTACAGGCGTCATGGTTAGAAATTAGCGAAAAGGGTTCACGGCAAAGTCACAGAGCCAGATAGAGTTAGAGTGGTGCTGCCACCATGAGGTGAAAGGAGAAACTGCATTTTGAACCTTTTATGATTCATGTACTCGGTTCAACAGTCCAAGTGGGCCATAAATAATACAATATAAAACCCAAGCTGTGGGCCTTTGGACATGCCTGAACTAGACCTTCAAGTAAAGTGTTACCAAAAAGTTTAGTGGTATTAGCATTGCAGGGTCTGTTATGGAAAGTATAAGAGTGGCAACTTGACTAATACCTGTCTGTATCTGTGAACGACGACGAATTAGAATATAAGCGAATTAAATGTTTGTTGGTTTTATTATTATCAAGAAAAAAATAAATAAAATTTAAAAAAACGCACAGTGAGATTTCATTTTTGCATTTTGAATTTTAGTCCCTGTAAATACCACAAGCATTTGTCTCAAAGAATGACTGAATATAAGGATTGACCTTTTGTCGTATAACACACATTTATTCATTACCAGGCCGAGGTATAATTGTCTTCTGGTGGGACTCAGCCCCTCTTTAATATAACAAATATATAAGCTGCTCCTACGAGGGAGGCAGAGTGTGAAATTAATACTTCTCTTTTCTCTAGGGTGCAATACGTCCATAGTTCATCAAGGAAGCCAACCCTCCTGCATGCTTATCATTAAACTTACTCACACAATTAAAAGGGCCATGTGTACGTGGAGCTCAACTCTAAATTAACTGGAAATGTGGAAATAAATCATTGCGATTTCATTATAGTCATTCTAATGATGAAATATACTTTTGGGTGGCGTGTATTTATAGCTCACGCTTCTTAAAGCAACACACGAAGCAACGGGAAAATAAAATCATGGTTCAAGTAGGTGAAGTAAAGGTCCATATAATATACTAGTTTTAAAAAAATTCCAGAATGTGTGACTTTTTAAGTGGTGTAATCGGTACTATTTGGAAAAAGAATAAAGAGAAAATACATATTTGGTTCTCTGGTTCATAGTATGAAGTTTTGACCCATAAAGACTCCAAACAATCTATTGATCTAAACCTGTTGATCAACTAATTCTATCAATTCGTGTAAATAATCGGTATAAAATACAGTTTGTCGTCTTTTCACGGTCATCAGATATGACCCATTTGGACGTTCAGAAGCTCTGTAGTTACCTTGGAAACACCGTCATCTTCTACAACATTGATTCACCAGTAAAACCCATGGAATTGGATCAATGACAGTGGATGGAGACACTTGGTTTATGTTCAGTTAATGCTATATTTTGCAGAAAAAGTCAATTTTTTCTAAATTTTTCTCTGTTTTTGATATATTAATCTTTGAATTTACTTTTTTATGAGCTTTTATTAATATCTACATTAAATGTTGGTATGAAATATAAGAAAATACATGATTTACAGTGAAAAAAAAATACAGAGGATAATTATGTATTAAGCGGCAGTTAAACTCGCAAGCAAAACTTTTGCGAGCAAAGTGATTTATAAGCAAAATGTTCTCTTTTTTTTGTTTGAACTTACTGTCTTTTGCTCTCAAATCTCTGTTTGGTTGCAAAACTATTCTTTTTAATTGCAAATCCATTCTTTTTGATTGATGAATAAAGAAACAATAACCCTCGACATTAAAGGTCCCGTATTATGCTATTTTTCAGTCACGTCATATAGGTCTCAGAAGCCCAAAAACATAGTATTTGAGTTTGTTCGCCCCAAAATCATCCTTTGTTCGGAGTTTCAGTGGTCGAAAAAGTCCCTTTCACCAGCCCTCCTCAGAACAGGCTGTTTCTGGGCCTGCTTCCGGGTATGCAAATGAACGCATCTGTCCACGCCCACTCCCCCTCCCCTCTCTGGGAGAGGACGCGGCTTCCGCTAGCGGTACTATGTGCTAATGTTGACTGTGAAGCCATGGCTCTTTCGTCTACAATACACGTCTCAGACAGAACGTCTTTCCAAACACTGGCTTTCTTTGCCTTGAAGCGTGATTGAGCCCCGACGGAAAACGGCGGTGTTGTGTCGGGTTCGTGGACCTGACACGGAAAGACGCCTGCCGCCACTAATGCAGGCAGCTACTAACAAGCTTGATGCTAACTATACTGATGCCAACCACAAAAGGCCCGTGTTCAAAGTGGTTCTGTTGAATGTCTCTTGATATTATCAGCTCTTGCATGTTAACGGGGACGCAAACGTTAGCAGCGGTAACCGAGCTATGTTAGCTGCCATGCTAACGTTAGACGTACACATCAACAACCACCAGCTTGTCCGTAATGTAGGGTTATGCAGTAAAGATACAAAAAAATGAGAAGAACTTACATCTCCCACACTTGTACTTGGGTCACGAAGCGTTGGTACTGCGTCCTTCTTGATTCGGAGTCTTTGTGCTAAGCCGGAGCTGTATGGGCCCATGTTCGAAAAACACTTGTCCGTGAAATGCCGGGCACACACATACAAGCGTTTGGGAATGTTGTTTGGTACATGAGCATCAAAGATATAATCCAGCCACTTTTTTCGGAGAGGCTCGGAAGTGGGGAGCAAAAATAAACTATCGTGTTGGTGTGTGCAGCCAACAACACCACAACTTGCGTGTCTCGCCTTCGCCATGTTTGTTGTCCAAGAGGTACTTTGCCAGGGTGGGGCTCGCTTTGCCAGGGTGGGGGCACAGTCAGGGGGAGGAGTTAAATCCGCTTATGTCGTCATAAGCGGACCCAACTCAAACTCGGCCGTTTGAGCAGGCATTTTCACAAAATGTGGTGTAGCAAGGCAGGGAGGAAACAGACAGTTTTCAAATTCAAACCTCATAATGAGGCTACTGCAACACACACTACTATAAGAAAACTGTCACAAAAGTGAGATTTGCATAATACGGGACCTTTAATTTTAGCTTTTTATGATCTGTGAATTAAATATAGTAAATTACCTGATTTTTACTGAAAAAATAGTAAAATACAGAGGATATTATAAAAAAAAAAAAAAAAAAAAAAAAAAAAAAAAAAAAAAAAAAAAGGTCATAAATCACTTAAGAAAAGCTAAAATAGAGAGAAAAAAATCATTTGGGAACTGCCACAAAAATAGCACTGGGTTAAATGAACCCAAATCAAACAACTAATCTATTTGTCTTTATATTATTATTATTATTTATTATTTATTTTTTTTAATATTTCAACTTTTTCTATTTAGTGCTAGACAAATGTTGTGACAGGGGTAACGAAAACATACAGACCACCAAAAAAAAAAAAAAAACATGTTAATAGGACATGGACATTAGGCAAAACAAAGACAGCTGCAAATAGAGGGCTATTTACAGGTGTGTGTGTTATTTATGGTTGTTTTGTGTGAGTTGGGGATATTCAGGTGGAGACAAAAGAGGAAATGAGAACAAAATTGACAATAAAGTCAGTACAAGGGTCAAAAGCTTGAAATCAGTAAAGGGTTTTACATAATGGTATAGAAAGAAGCTTAAGGGAAAAAAAAGGATAGAAAAAAGGAAAAGGAAAAAGGAGAGACAAACAAAAAAAGTAAAATCAATAATCCCAAATACAATAATAGAGACAGCCTTTACTTTCTTTTTTCCTCCTCTCCCCTCCCTCGTAATCTATTTTCTGCCTATTTTTGATAGAATTTTCCCTTGTAAATGTGACCATATCACTGAAAAAGACCTAACGTTTTACTGTACATCTTTAAAAGGTTACCGCACAACAAAAATTGTTGTTTGAGCCCTAAAATTGAATTGTGTGACTCTAAAAATATGCATGTTGAAAATGGAACACAGCCCCACTTCTTGGTTTAAAGTCATCGTGTGTCTTCTAACCATTTGGGATTTAGTTATGCTCATGAAATGTGTATGAAAGAAATCCATGGTGCTCTAATCAGAAGTGTGCAGCCCACCTGCACCTCAGTGGGAGTCTGCAAAAGCTGTCCTCATTTTCCAATGACATCAACTTAACCCTTAAAGACCTCGACATCCGTCGGCGACTGAAAACATCTACTGATATAAAACATTTAATACCTTCTGAACCACTAATCCCATCGATTCATGTAAATAATTCAAGTAAAATGCTGTTTCTCAGTTTTTCACGGTCATCAGATACCACAGATTTGGACATTCAGATACACAGCAGTAAATGTGGAAACACTGTCATTTGCAACTTATGTTTGGAGGAAAAAGTCTCTTATTCTTCAGTTTTCTGAATTTTGATGTAACAATAATGTTTTCTTCAACGTTTGCATTTAAAAGGATGTATAAATCTAGTATAATAAACAAAATACAGAACATTATCTGAATAAGTGAATATCTAGTTAGAATATAAAAGAATGCATAAAATGATATCAGTGTGTTACCTATTTGTAATTAATTATTTAACACAGATTATCACAATTAGACGATATTATCACATGTATTAATGATTATATTTGTAGTAAATATTTGAAGTGCATATAAATATTATAGTTTATATTAAAAAAGGTATGTAAATCTAATTGTGTGTTAGGTGTCTAAAAAAAGTGTATGTGAATGGTTTGTTTGGATGTTTTGAGTTATTGTAGTATATACATTTATTTATTTATTTGTATAAGTGTGTTTACAAAGCAAAGGATGTGGAATTAATTTAATTATTAGTTCTCGAGTGCCGAAAATTTGGTTTGGATAATGAAGAACCACACAACATGTATGGTTCTTTGTTTTCTGATGATTTAATGTGCTCAAACTATACTAAACTAACTAATAACATATGTTCAGAGAACGCAAACTTCAGCCAAGCACCCCGAACGGTGTGCATGTGTGGATCGACTATTTCTTTTTAAACTCAACAGTTTCCAGGTTGTTCCATACAGCAGAAAAAGTTGAAGCTTAGTACCAGTCATGTGTATGTCTAATTATATTAAATTCCAATCAATATTTTTGTTGAGTTCTAATGAAAAATGTGTCGTAAATGGGATTTTCAGTGTTAAATGTAAATGTCCACAGAGTCCACATTCCACAGTGGATGTGGACAATTTTGTGCCAGATACGAGATATTGTTATAAGCTACAGGTGGATGAAATTGGAGGCTAATTGAAGTTGTTTTGAATTTTTTTTTGTGAATTTTCGAAAATTGCTCAATGATGACAGATCGGAAAATTTGAGAATTTATGACCTTGCTGTGACCTTGAACTTTGGCCTACTTGGCCCAAAATTTGATGGGTTTGTCCCGAAGCCTAGGCCTATCTGTGGGTCAAATTTGGTAAACATAGTTGGAATAGTTTTCCCGTAAAGTTGCTAACAATCAAACAAACAAACACAAAGCAAAGTGATCACAATACCTCCTGGCGGTGGTAATTACTGTAGATTTGAACACCTACATGATCAGCAATTAAACATAAGAAAAAATATTTTATTTTTTATTGGAAAAATGCAACATACAGAAGGTAACTAACAGGAAAGGTTAAATGCGGAGAGGAATTCATTTGGAAGTTGCCACAAAAATAGCTGTAGGTCTTTAAAGGTTACGCTTCATTTAGAACCACATTTCCTTGAATTATAAAAAAAACAAAACAAAAAATAGCAATTTCTTATAGTCTTACGTGTATTTCTTCTGCACAGGGTTATGACTTATTTTACCGTTTTCCCATTTATTATTAATCTTGTGAGTATCTTCTAGAGCAGAGGTGTCAAACTCATTTTCTTTCAGGGGCCACATTTGATCTCCAGTGGGCCGGACCAGTCAAATAATAGCACAATAACATATAAATAATAACAATTCCAATTTTTTTTAATGGAAAAAATAACATTAAATTATGAAAACATTTACATTTTACAAACTATCCAAACAAAAAACATGTGAATAACCTGAAAAAACAGAATATTCTGAAGCAAAATAAGAAGAAATAATAAGAAAAATGTGATCAATATTCTGCTTCAACTCATGATTTCTACGTGTGCATTACAGATCAGATCTACCAAGACACAAAACAGGCAGAATATTGTTAAAATTGCACTTATTCTTCTTTAGACATTCCAGGTTGTTCATATCTGTTCAGGTTATTGACGTTTTATTCTTAAAGGATATCAGAATTTGATGTTCTTTGCAGTAAATCAAAGAGAAAAAATTGGTGTTGCCATTATTTATAGGCATAATGTCATTACTTTTTTCACATTAAACCAAGAAGAAAATTTGGAGTCATTATTTCTCGGTTATTATGCTATTATTTTCGAGTTTGATGCCCTTGACTGTTCATATCTTCTTCACTTTGCAAAGCCATCCCGTGGGCCGGATTGGAACCTTTGGCGGGCCGGTTTTGGCCCCCGGGCCTTATGTTTGACACCTGTGATCTAGAGGATCTTCTGGAGGATGTTTGAAGTGCCTTGTTTCCTTCTGATATGTAGGTGTTTTGTATCAGATTCGATCTAAATGCACACATATTAAACAGTGCTCTGACATTGTCCCTCTATGTTATGTTACTGTTCTATAAAACAAAATAGCTATAATCATTATAGAACCACTGTGTCGATATGGCACTGTCTGGATTTGAACAAATCTGTTAAACATTAAACTCATAAAAATAGCACAGGTAAGACGAGGCAATGTGGTTCCTTTTCTTCAGGCGGTCTGGGGCCTGTAAAGACCGCTTCAGGGCTCCAGCTGCCTGTCAGAAACGATTGTCTGACAGCGAGCTAAGTATATTCCAAATATACCATATATTACTAATACGAAGAATACTGGCTTCTTAGGTGGGCATTTTTTTAGGTAGCAGTAGTGTAAAAAAAAAAAAAAAAAAAGTCTAACTCATACAGACTCTGCTTGTACATTGCTAGCGGTTCTCCTTGAACATCTCGGCCCTATCCCAACTAACCCCTGGCCCCTCCCCCTTACCCCTACTCCTTGGCCCTTGCACTACCCCTTGAAACGGAACTGCAAGGGGTAGGGGTTGAAACATTCCCCTATGAAACGGGAAAACCTTTCGAAAACCTGTTACGTCATCAGCAGTCATCGATGCCGCTACAAACAGATGCGACAACTTTGTTTCCCCATGTCGTCAGCAGCTGTAACCATCACTGTTTCATGGGCTTTGGTCGTCTTTTTGTGACTATCAACCACAAACCACAGAAATGTAGTCTATAACAGGGGTTCCCAAATTTTTCCATGCCAAGCCCCGCCCCCCCTCCCCCAAACAGCATTAGCTTCTGGCTGGGGCCCCCCCTCTGCAAACCAATCAACAATACTACAAAATCTGTCAAGAAACACTGACTTTTAGAATGTGTTTTCTTACTTTTATTCACTATACAATAACTAGAAAACTGAGCAAATCAATAAAATCTAGTCAAAACCAGATACTGTAGGGACATGTTACGGAACTTAGGTAATCATGCATACAGGGTGGGGAAGCAAAATTTACAATGAACATTTAGTTGTTTTTTCTCAGCAGGCACTACGTCAGTTGTTTTGAAACCAAACATATATTGATGTCATAATCATACCTAACACTATTATCCATACCTTTTCAGAAACTTTTGCCCATATGAGTAATCAGGAAAGCAAACGTCAAAGAGTGTGTGATTTGCTGAATGCACTCGTCACACCAAAGGAGATTTCAAAAATACAGTCTACTCTCGTTATACCACAAACTTCCGTTCACGGCCAAATTGGCGGTATAGCGAAAATGGCGTTACAACGGGTTGCGTCCATAATGTGCATGTCTTTACTATATGATGTCTACGCTGCCTCCGTTAACCCGTTCTAATTGCGTTTCTAAATAAATCTTGATTCTGTTATGTTGTAAGGGATCATTTAAAGTGGGGAAACATTTTAAACATTATTATACCGTGTCGGGAAATGACACCCCATCATCTTGAGGCTTTGGCTTAATCCCATGTCCTCCTCCCGACATCCTGACCTACTGAGTGTTCTGCGATAAATGAACGGTGGCCGTTCCGTAGACCTACTCGTAGCTTGTCGCGATCAGCGTCTGGCGCGTTTGTTTCAGTGCATTGTTAAAATTTATGTGTACTCGATGGCAATCACGCTGGCGGTATAACGGTCGGGAAGTCAATGGTATAAGTGTTTTTTGTGCATGGAACTGGGCTGGCGGATAGCGATAGGCGGAAATGGTGGTATAACGGCGGGCGGTTTAACGAGAGTAGACTGTAGTTGGAGTGTCCATAAAGACTGTTTATAATGTAAAGAAGAGAATGACTATGAGCAAAACTATTACGAGAAAGTCTGGAAGTGGAGGAAGCAACAAAAAAAACGTACCAGAGCTTTTATTAAAGCTCTCAAATCCAAAATCCTAAAGGATCCAACCAAATCCATCCAGATACCAGGTATTGCCATGGCTTAAAGCAAACTACCCAGATGGAAATTATGTATGGACACAGGATGGTGCTCCAGCCCATACAGCTAGAAAAATACTGTACAAGATTTCTGCAAATCCAACTTTAGCAATTTTTGGGAATCATGTTTATGTCCGCCTTCTAGCTGAGATCTAAACCCTCTGGATTCTGCTATTTGGGGCGTTTTAGAACATGCTACCAATAGAACATCACACAGCAATGTCGACTTTCTTAAAGATACTATTAAAGAAGAATGGGATAAGTTGTCACCCGAATATTTGAGGAACACTTGCGCAAGTTTCAGGAAGCGTGTGAAGGCAGTTATTGAGAAAGAAGGAGGACACATAGAATAAAAACATTTTCTATTATGTCAATTTTCTTGTGGCAAATAAATTCTCATGACTTTCAATAAACTAATTGGTCATACACTGTCTTTCAATCCCTGCCTCAAAATATTGTACATTTTGCTTCCCCATTCTGTACATGACCTGCACAGTATAAAGGCTTTTTGACATCTATGCGCCTGTGTCCAGTCTTAGCAGACTGCACCCTGTTTGACCAAACAGCGAGACTTGTCTCTGAATCTGTGTGTTGATCATCGCTGATTATTGTTGGTTGCTCACTTCAATTTGAAACATTATTTTGTAAAACATTTTTATAAATCTACAGGGTTATTGTGCTTCTTTCATTCTCACCGTCCACCAAGGCAGATCAGTGTCATCGTCGTCCCCCATCACCACCAAAATTTTAACATTTCTTCCTTGTGCCAGTATCAATATTTCCTGAGTATTTCATCAAAATCCATCCATAACTTTTTGAGTTATCTTGCTGACAAACAAACCCCAATGAAAACATAACCACCTTGGCCGACATAATTATTAAATTTGTTTAGCATAAGAATGTATTAACTAATATGTTTCCACACTGCATATTCATAATAATCCTTGATAATTAGCATCTATTTTTTTTTTTTAGCCTGTTTAACCCTGACCATATTTTCAGGGGAAAAACGCCTAAAAAGACATACCCAAAGTACACTGAACAAAAATATAAATGCACCACTTTTGTTTTTGCTCCCATTTTTCATGAGCTGAACTCAAAGATCTAAAACTTTTTCTACGAACACAAAAGGCCTATTTCTCTCAAATATTGTTCATAAATTTGTCTAAATCTGTGTTAGTGAGCACTTCTCCTTTGTCCTTTGCTGAGATAATCCATCCACCTCACAGGTGTGGTAGATCAAGATGCTGATTAGACAGCAGGATTATTGCACAGGTGTGACTTAGGCTGGCCACAATAAAAGGCCACTCTAAAATGTGCACTTTTACTGTATTGGGTGGTCCAGGGGGGTCAGAAAACCAGTCAGTATTTGGTGTGACCACCATTTTCCTCGCACAGTCTTCTTCATGAATTCTCTGAAACAGCTTTGGAGATGGCTTATGGTAGAGAAATGAACATTCAGTTCACAGGCAAAAGCTCTGGTGGACATTCCTGAAGTCAGCATGCCGATTGCATATTCCCTCAAAACTTGTGACATCTGTGGTATTGTGCTGTGTGATAAAACTGCACATTTTAGAGTGGCTTTTTATTGTGGCCAGCCTAAGTCACACCTGTGCAAAAATCATGCTGTCTAATCAGCATCTTGATATGCCACACCTGTGAGGTGGATGGATTATCTCAGCAAAGAAGAAGTGTTCACTAACACAAATTTAGACAGATTTGTGAACAATATTTGAGAGAAATAAACCTTGTGTGTACACAGAAAAAGTTTTAGATCTTTGAGTTCAGCTCATGAAAAATGGGAGCAAAAACAAAAGTGATGCGTTTATATTTTTGTTCAGTGTAAATGAAGAATTACTTCACAATAATAAGGTTCATATGGATGTTCTTGGTGTCTATGGACATTTAGAGACCTCACAGAATCTATTCCCATTGTCTAAAATATTGTATCTATTACTATGCCTGAGTAAACTGTAACAAACTAAAAGAGAAATTCGAATTTTTTATCCTCGCCTGTTTTTTTTCGGCTGGATTGACGATGATATGCATAAATTAATTGTTCATGTCGGAGATTTTTTTAATAGCGTATATTTCACCCCACAAAGCTTAAAAATCATGTTTGAACATTAAAGTTTGCACTAAAATACACTTTTGATGTACTTTTATTAACATTAGAGTCTAAACTTTGAGCAAAAGTTGAAAAAAACATCCACTGTCCTGATTTATTATATTTTTATAGTAGATGAATATTAACAGAATTTTTTTAGGCCCGCCGGCGGGCCGATAGGGCTAAAGGGGTTTTTTAATGTTGTTTGGTTTTGCATTTTTTTCCTCATCTTTCCTTAAATTTTCTGAGGCCCCCCTAGCACCCCCCACTTTGAAAACCGCTGGTCTATAACACAACAAAAGTGCATTAAACAGTCGATCAAATTATTAAGTTGTTTACGAAGAAAATACATACATTTGTGTGTTTCTTTCATCACACTGCTGCACTTTTTTGTTGTGTTTACCTCCATCTTGCCGATGATTCGAACAGAATTATGGGAGATTGCTCATACCCCTCCGTTTGTAGTGTGGTCCTCAAACATCTCAGTTTCGAGGTCCAAACAGCCCTTCCCCCAAACTCATTGAGATTCGGGACACCCCTAGCCCTTCCAAAATGGAGGGGTAGGGGTAAGGGGGAGGGCCACGGGGTGAATTGGGATAGGGCCTTCCTGTCACTGAAATCCACACTTAACCCCTCAGCCCCTCGTCGCCTAAGCAACCAACCGTTGTCGATGATATAAACCAGGGGTGTCGAACTCATTTTGGTTCAGGGGCCATATTTAGCCCAATTTGATCTCAAGCGGGCAAGACCAGTAAAATAATGACTTAATAACCTATAAATAATGACAAATCAAAGTTTTTCTATTTGTTGTAGTACAAAAAACCCCCAATTAAATTATGAAAATATTTACATTTTACAAAAAAGATGTGAATAATCTGATAAAAAAAAAAAAGAAATTTCATGAGAAAAATTTGTGCAGTTTTAACAATATTATGCCACGACTTATTATTTATGCATGTACATTACACACAATGTTCCATAAACATTTGGTAACAGGCAGAATATTGTTAAAATTTTGAAGTTTGGAACTAAAATTTGAACAATTTCTACAATATTCCATCTCTTATTATTAACACAACTCCAGATCACAGTGGATCCATAAATGCACGAAACATTTAGTAACAGGCAGAATATTGTTAAAATTGCACATTTCAGGTTGTTCATCTTTGTTTTTTTTATTTATGTATTTATTTGCATTTTATTGTGAAAGAATAGTTTTGTAAATGTAAATATTTTCACAGTGTAATGTTATTTTTTTCACTTCAATTTTTTCCACATAATTTTTCACAAAGAAAATTTGTGGTTGTCATTATTTATGGGTTATTGTGTTGTTATTTTTACTGGAGATCACATTGGTCTGTATGTGGAACCTGAACCAAAAGGATTTGGACAGCCTGGACTGTTCAGGTTCATTTTTGCACTTTCATGCCATAGGCCGGAATGGAACCTTTGGCGGGCCAGATTTGGCCCCCGGGCCACATGTTTGACACCTAAAGAAATGTTTACTATACCCATGTTTGGTATTGTTTTTTTTCTCATCTGCCTATTATTTTTTCACTTTAACCTACTATATCAACACAAAAGGACAAAAAACACACATTGCATTACACGTAATGTTACATAAACATTTGGTAACAGGAGGAATATTGTTAAAATTGCACATTTCAGGTTGTTCATCTTTGTTTATATTTATGTATTTATTTGCATTTTATTGTGAAAGAATAGTTTTGTAAATGTAAATATTTTCATAGAGTAATGTTATTTTTTTCACTTCAATTTTTTCCACATAATTTTTCACAAAGAAAATTTGTAGTTGTCATTATTTATGGGTTATTGTGTTGTTGTTTTTACTGTAGATCACATTGGTCTGTATGTGGAACCTGAACCAAAAGGATTTGGACAGCCTGGACTGTTCAGGTTCATTTTTGCACTTTCATCCTGCAGGGCCGGAATGGAACCTTTGGCGGGCCAGATTTGGCCCCCGGGCCACATGTTTGACACCTAAAGAAATGTTTACTATACCCATGTTTGGTATTGTTTTTTTTCTCATCTGCCTATTATTTTTTCACTTTAACCTACTATATCAACACAAAAGGACAAAAAACACACATTGCATTACACGTAATGTTACATAAACATTTGGTAACAGGCAGAATATTGTTAAAATTGCACATTTCAGGTTGTTCATCTTTGTTTATATTTATGTATTTATTTGCATTTTATTGTGAAAGAATAGTTTTGTAAATGTAAATATTTTCACAGTGTAATGTTATTTTTTTCACTTCAATTTTTTCCACATAATTTTTCACAAAGAAAATTTGTGGTTATCATTATTTATGGGTTATTGTGTTGTTATTTTTACTGGAGATCACATTGGTCTGTATGTGGAACCTGAACCAAAAGGATTTGGACAGCCTGGACTGTTCAGGTTCATTTTTGCACTTTCATCCTGCAGGGCCGGAATGGAACCTTTGGCGAACCCCCGGGCCGCATGTTTGACACCTGTGATATAGGCTAAACTGTGAGCTGCACAAAGTCAAACCTGAATAAAAATCACAACAACACATTTCTTTACTTAGCGAAAAACAGGATCTTTTAACACAAGTATCCATGTCTCTCTTGCTTTACATGTTGTTGCTTTTATCCGTGATATATATGCATTTGGAATGGAGGATAATCAGAATCTAGTGTGTGTTACACAGACGGAGTCAAAGCGAACAAATTACACATATAGACTTTTTAGTCCCCGATACTGAATGCAGCAGAAGTCAGTATCAAAGGAGAGCCGAGTTCATTACTGAAGCAGGAAACTAGGATATTAGTGGAGGAGAAAAAAGGCAGATTTTAGACACAGAGTTAGATTTAGTACAAGATGCATAACTTAAAAAGCATCCATGCTCATTATCCTTGTGTCAAATTTTAATGCTACATGTTCAGTTAGTGCAGGGGTGTCAAACTCATTTTAGTTCAGGGGCCACATCAAGCCTAATATGATCTAAAGTGGGCCGGACCAGTCGAATAATATAAACAATACGATAAGAACTTTTGAGTGAAAAAAGTAAATTCGCTAAAATAAAAAAAAATCCCCTTAAATATGCTTAAATATCCAACAATACATGCAAAAATACACTTAAATATGCTGAAATATCCTACAATACACGCAAAAATACACTTACATATGCTGAAATATTCTACAATACACGCAAAAATACACTTAAATATGCTGAAATATCCTACAATACACGCAAAAATACACTGAAATACGCCTAAATATCCTACAATACTCGCAAAAATACACTTAAATATCCTACAATACATGCAAAAATACACTAAAATATGCTTAAATATTCTACAATACACGCAAAAATACACTTAAATATGCTTAAATATCCTTCAATACACGCAAAAATACACTTAAATATGCTTAGATATTCTACAATACTCGCAAAAATACTCTTAAATATCCTACAATACATGCAAAAATACACTTAAATATGCTGAAATATCCTACAATACACGCAAAAATACACTTAAATACGCTGAAATATTCTACAATACACACAAAAATACACTTACATACACTCTAATACCCTACAATACTCGCAAAAATACACTTAAATACGCTTAAATATCCTACAATACTCGCAAAAATACACTTAAATATCCTACAATACATGCAAAAATACACTTAAATATGCTTAAATATTCTACAATACTCGCAAAAATACACTTAAATATGCTTAAATATCCTACAATACTTGCAAAAATACACTTAAATATCCTATAATACATGCAAAAATACACTTAAATATGCTTAAATATTCTACAATACACGTAAAAATACACTTAAATATGCTTAAATATTCTACAATACATGCAAAAATACACTGAAATACACTTGAATATCCTACAATACATGCAAAAATACACTTAAATACGCTTGAATATCCTACAATACTCGCAAAAATACACTTAAATACGCTTGAATATCCTACAATACTCGCAAAAATACACTTAAATATCCTGCAACACATGCAAAAATACACTTAAATATGCTTAAATATTCTACAATACATGCAAAAATACACTAATACACGCAAAATACACTTAAATATGCTCAAAAATTCTACACTACACCCAAAAATACACTTAAATATTCTAAAATATCGTACAATACACTTAAATAGGCTTAAATATTCTACAATACACACAAAAATACACTTAAATACGCTGAAATATTCTACAATACACACAAAAATACACTTAAATACGCTGAAATATCCTACAATACATGCAAAAATACACTTAAATACGCTTAAATATCCTACAATACACACAAAAATACACTTACATACACTCTAATACCCTACAATACTCGCAAAAATACACTTAAATACGCTTAAATATCCTACAATACTCGCAAAAATACACTTAAATATCCTACAATACATGCAAAAATACACTTAAATATGCTTAAATATTCTACAATACTCGCAAAAATACACTTAAATACGCTTAAATATCCTACAATACTCGCAAAAATACACTTAAATATCCTACAATACATGCAAAAATACACTTAAATATGCTTAAATATTCTACAATACATTTAAAATACACTTAAATATGCTTAAATATCCTACAATACATGCAAAAATACACTGAAATACACTTGAATATCCTACAATACATGCAAAAATACACTTAAATACGCTTGAATATCCTACAATACTCGCAAAAATACACTTAAATACGCTTGAATATCCTACAATACTCGCAAAAATACACTTAAATATCCTGCAACACATGCAAAAATACACTTAAATATGCTTAAATATTCTACAATACATGCAAAAATACACTAATACACGCAAAATACACTTAAATATGCTCAAAAATTCTACACTACACCCAAAAATACACTTAAATATTCTAAAATATCGTACAATACACTTAAATAGGCTTAAATATTCTACAATACACACAAAAATAAACTTAAATACGCTGAAATATTCTACAATACACACAAAAATACACTTAAATACGCTGAAATATCCTACAATACATGCAAAAATACACTTAAATATGCTTAAATATCCTACAATACACACAAAAATACACTTACATACACTCTAATACCCTACAATACTCGCAAAAATACACTTAAATATGCTGAAATATCCTACAATACACGCAAAAATACACTGAAATACGCCTAAATATCCTACAATACTCGCAAAAATACACTTAAATATCCTACAATACATGCAAAAATACACTAAAATATGCTTAAATATTCTACAATACACGCAAAAATACACTTAAATATGCTTAAATATCCTTCAATACACGCAAAAATACACTTAAATATGCTTAGATATTCTACAATACTCGCAAAAATACTCTTAAATATCCTACAATACATGCAAAAATACACTTAAATATGCTGAAATATCCTACAATACACGCAAAAATACACTTAAATACGCTGAAATATTCTACAATACACACAAAAATACACTTAAATACGCTGAAATATCCTACAATACATGCAAAAATACACTTAAATACGCTTAAATATCCTACAATACACACAAAAATACACTTACATACACTCTAATACCCTACAATACTCGCAAAAATACACTTAAATACGCTTAAATATCCTACAATACTCGCAAAAATACACTTAAATATCCTACAATACATGCAAAAATACACTTAAATATGCTTAAATATTCTACAATACTCGCAAAAATACACTTAAATACGCTTAAATATCCTACAATACTCGCAAAAATACACTTAAATATCCTATAATACATGCAAAAATACACTTAAATATGCTTAAATATTCTACAATACACGTAAAAATACACTTAAATATGCTTAAATATCCTACAATACATGCAAAAATACACTGAAATACACTTGAATATCCTACAATACATGCAAAAATACACTTAAATACGCTTGAATATCCTACAATACTTGCAAAAATACACTTAAATACGCTTGAATATCCTGCAATACTCGCAAAAATACACTTAAATATCCTGCAACACATGCAAAAATACACTTAAATATGCTTAAATATTCTACAATACATGCAAAAATACACTAATACACGCAAAATACACTTAAATATGCTCAAAAATTCTACACTACACCCAAAAATACACTTAAATATTCTAAAATATCGTACAATACACTTAAATAGGCTTAAATATTCTACAATACACACAAAAATACACTTAAATACGCTGAAATATTCTACAATACACACAAAAATACACTTAAATACGCTGAAATATCCTACAATACATGCAAAAATACACTTAAATACGCTTAAATATCCTACAATACACACAAAAATACACTTACATACACTCTAATACCCTACAATACTCGCAAAAATACACTTAAATACGCTTAAATATCCTACAATACTCGCAAAAATACACTTAAATATCCTACAATACATGCAAAAATACACTTAAATATGCTTAAATATTCTACAATACTCGCAAAAATACACTTAAATACGCTTAAATATCCTACAATACTCGCAAAAATACACTTAAATATCCTACAATACATGCAAAAATACACTTAAATATGCTTAAATATTCTACAATACATGTAAAAATACACTTAAATATGCTTAAATATCCTACAATACATGCAAAAATACACTGAAATACACTTGAATATCCTACAATACATGCAAAAATACACTTAAATACGCTTGAATATCCTACAATACTCGCAAAAATACACTTAAATACGCTTGAATATCCTACAATACTCGCAAAAATACACTTAAATATCCTGCAACACATGCAAAAATACACTTAAATATGCTTAAATATTCTACAATACATGCAAAAATACACTAATACACGCAAAATACACTTAAATATGCTCAAAAATTCTACACTACACCCAAAAATACACTTAAATATTCTAAAATATCGTACAATACACTTAAATAGGCTTAAATATTCTACAATACACACAAAAATAAACTTAAATACGCTGAAATATTCTACAATACACACAAAAATACACTTAAATACGCTGAAATATCCTACAATACATGCAAAAATACACTTAAATACGCTTAAATATCCTACAATACACACAAAAATACACTTACATACACTCTAATACCCTACAATACTCGCAAAAATACACTTAAATACGCTTAAATATCCTACAATACATGCAAAAATACACTGAAATATGCTTAAATATTCTACAATACTCGCAAAAATACACTTAAATACGCTTAAATATCCTACAATACTCGCAAAAATACACTTAAATATCCTACAATACATGCAAAAATACACTTAAATATGCTTAAATATTCTACAATACACGTAAAAATACACTTAAATATGCTTAAATATCCTACAATACATGCAAAAATACACTTAAATACGCTTGAATATCCTACAATACTCGCAAAAATACACTTAAATACGCTTGAATATCCTACAATACTCGCAAAAATACACTTAAATATCCTGCAACACATGCAAAAATACACTTAAATATGCTTAAATATTCTACAATACATGCAAAAATACACTAATACACGCAAAATACACTTAAATATGCTCAAAAATTCTACACTACACCCAAAAATACACTTAAATATTCTAAAATATCGTACAATACACTTAAATAGGCTTAAATATTCTACAATACACACAAAAATACACTTAATTATGCTTAAATATGCTACAATACACACAAAATGCACTTAAAATTCCGTAATTAAAATGTTTACATCTGTGAATTGTACTTGAACATAACATGAACAAATATAAACAACCTGAAAATTCTTTAGTAAAATAAGTGCAATGTTAACAATATTACACCTTAGTTTATCATTTATCCACATGAATCACAACTTACAGATCACAGTGGATCTACAAATACACCAAACATTAAATAACAGGGAGAAAATTAGTAAAGTTCCACATACTTCTCTGCAGACATTTCAGATATTCACTTTTTTTTTGTAAAAGACTAGTCTGTGAATGTGAATATTTTTGTGTAATCTTACTTTTTTTTTCACTAAAACAAAGAGACAAATTTGCAGTTTTCATTACTTATAGTTTATTACGATAGTATTTTACTGGTCTGATCCACTTTAGATTGAAATGACCTAAAATTATTTTTACATCCTTGATTGTTCATATTTTCAATGTAAATTTTTGCATTTTTGCGAGTTAGTGTGTTTAACGATGCGACGGGTATTTAATCGGACGTCCCTTTACAGTCGAATGCAGAGTTTTTCAACCTTGGGGTCGCCTGGAATTTCTAGTAGTTGATAAAAAAAATGTTTAAAAAAAAAATTACCGATAAAAACATATTTTTTTAATGATTCAATATATATTTCATTATAATTACAACACCACACATTTTTCCTAGTAAAAATCCAGTTCGAATAAAATGCAGGATATAATATCTGAGATGGCATAACTTGATTGACCCGATCATGTGTTACTGCACTTCAACCTGCCCGGACACAGTCGAAACCAGACCGAACAGAGAATGGAATGATTTCTTCGACTGCCTGGCCCCGTTAAGACAACTCCAAGAGAAAAATGTCTCCGTTTTGAATGTCTGGGGTCGCTAGATGTTTGTGATGTTAAAATGGGGTCATGAGCCAAAAAAGGTTGGGAACCACTGGTCTAATGAAATAACCTGTAAAATTGTAATATTTGAAGATATCGTCGCTGTCGGGTGGAAACCTCTTATGTCCAAAACTGTAAACCGGGAAAACGATGCGTATTCTAAATCAGGGATCTCACACTTGCGGGTTGATATTTTGTGCCCCCCCCCACTTGGCATCAAAGTTTAGTGTTAGTTCGGCCCAGACGCAGTTCTCAAACGCACCTTTTTGCTGAGTCTTGCCACGCTTGTATTATTAAATTTGATCACTTATGGGCTACCATAGATAGTCTCATGACAGCTTTATTTGTTGTCAACGGTTGTCAAGCTAGCTAACCACAAAGTACCTGGAGAAGTATGAACATTAGTCACTTAGTTGAAACATATTCCGGAGTGACACCAAGTGGACGGAAAATATATGCCATCACCCAGTTCCAGTCATGTCTCTCTCAATATGTACCAAGAAGAGAAAGGTTGGCAACGAGCACAGGCAACTTCAGGAAAAGTGGGAGACGGAATATTTATTTGTCGAGCACAGCAGCACCCCTACGTGTCTCACCAATGTGATATCATTAATTGTGTATAGACAACACGCCATTAGCGCGATTAGCGGCTAACATGATTAGGATTTGGCTTAGAGTTATCAATTAACAATTTGTGTAATTAGCGACTCGTGTGATTGGCGGTTAGCATTAGGGATTAGTGTGATTAGAAATTAGCGGCTAGCACTTTGACACACCGTCAAATGGCGTTAAGTAACACGTGAAAGGATGAAAATGCGTACGTATAGCACGTCAAATACAATAAACCGGCGCCAAATACAACGCGATTTCATGAGATCAGTATGCGTATGCACAGAGAAAGTTGCGGTGTATAAGGAATACAACATCTGATGTCATTACCCGACTAGACATGCTGAGGAGTATAAAAAAAATACCAGGGAGATAAGAGAAAGAACCGGGTCGCCAGTCTTGAAAAATGTCTATTGAGGCAACAAGATTTATTCAAGACAGTAAACAAAGAGCATGAAGCAGCAGTCGAAGCTAGCTACGTGGTGAGATGATTGCTAAAAAAAAAAAACTTATTTTGATAATAAATAATTTTCTATTTACACATAAACAAGGGGTGTCAAACTCATTTTCTTCTGGGGGCCAAATTCAACCCAATTTAATCTGATGTGGGCTGAACCAGTCAAATAATATCATGATAGTCAATAAATATTGACAACTCCAAAATGTTTACTGCAAAAAATAACATTCAATTATGCCAATATTTACATTTACAAATTATCCAAACAAAAACGATGTGAATAACCTGGAAAATCTAATTTGTAAAGAAATGTAAGTACAGTTTTATCAATATTATGCCTCAACTTATCATTTATAAGCTACATGTGCATTAAAGATCAGATCTGCAAAGGCACAAAACATTTAGTAACAGGTAGAATATTGTTAAAATTGCACTTAATTTTCTTAAACATTTCAGGTTGATCATATTTGTTCAGGTTATTCACATTTTATGGTTAAAATATAGTTTCTTAATGTAAATGTAAATGTTGCTTTTAATGTTTAATTGTAATGTTTAATTGTTTTATATTCATACCTGCCTTTTGCACCTGGTTTTTAATGTGTTTGGTTTCTGTTTTTATCTGCTGTATGTAAAGTGTCTGAGTTCCACGAAAAGTGCTATACAAATAAAATGTATAAAAAAAAAAAATAATAATAATAATAATAATTATTATTATTATTATTATTACTAAATATGTTCATAATT
The DNA here is from genome assembly GCF_902148855.1 of Sphaeramia orbicularis. Taxonomy (NCBI): domain Eukaryota; kingdom Metazoa; phylum Chordata; class Actinopteri; order Kurtiformes; family Apogonidae; genus Sphaeramia; species Sphaeramia orbicularis. Next base: position 18,085,012 of record NC_043977.1, read on the forward strand.
TAATGTTTTTTTGCACTAAATCAGAGAGAAAAAAAATATGTTGTCATTATTTATAGGTTATTATGATATTATTTTTGAGTTTGATGCCCTAACTTGCAATTTGCAAATTCATCCCACGGGCCGGATTGGAAACTTTGTTGGGCCAGTTTTGGCCCCTGGGACACATGTTTGACACCTGTGACATAAACTTTGCCCTAATTCTGTCCTGGGTTTTAACTAGTTAATAATAAAAAACGAAACATCACGAAACACTTAAAGGTCATAAAAGTCATTAATTGTGATCTAGCAATTCGATTATGCATCCACCTTAATTAATGAAACGTATCGATATCAGCGATACTGGCCCTGTATTTACTTGGTATTGGATTGGTACCAAAATATGCAGTATTGTACACCACTATTTGAGATTGGACTGTCCTTCCTTAGTCCATTTTTGGTTGGTACTAACTACTGCAGACCAGGAACACCCAAGAAGACCTGCCGTTACGGAGATGTTCTTTACCCAGACATGATGGAACTGAGCAAAGTCACTTCCAAAACATCTTCAATGACATCTTCAAGGACTAGATCAGTGGTTCCGAACCTTTTTTGGCTCGTGACCCCATTTTAACATCACAAATTTCAGGCGACCCCAGACATTCAAAACGGAGACATTTTATTTGCTAAAATTAATTTGTTTTTGATCATGTAACAGTTTGCTATAATATGTTGCAAATAAACGTTAATTTTAGGCAACATTTGGGCCATATAATGTACATTTTTATTAGCCAGTTTTAATTTTTAATTAAAAAAAAAAAAAAATTATTAGAAATTTCATACGACCCCAGACATTCAAAACGGAGACATTTTATTTGCTAAAATTAATTTGTTTTTGATCATGTAACAGTTTGCTATAATATGTTGCAAATAAACATTAATTTCAGGCAACATTTGAGCTATATCATGGAAATTTTTATTAGCAAGTTTTAATTATTATTATTATTATTTTTTTTTTTATAAATTATTAAACATTTCAGGTGACCCCAGACATGTAAAAAAGAGACATTTTATTTGCTAAAATTAATTTGTTTTTGATCATGTAACAGTTGCTATAATATGTCACAAATAAACACTAATTCTAGGCAACATTTAGGCTATATCATGGAAATTTTTATTAGCAAGTTTTAATTAAATTTTTTTTTTAATAAATTATTAAACATTTCAGGCGACCCCAGACATTTAAAAAAGAGACATTTTATTTGCTAAAATTAATTTGTTTTTGATCATGTAATAGTTTGCTATAATATGTCACAAATAAACACTAATTCTAGGCAACATTCAGGCTATATAATGGAAATTTTTACTAGCAAGTTTTAATTAAATTTTTTTTTTTATAAATTATTAAACATTTCAGGTGACCCCAGACATTTCAAAAAGAGACATTTTATTTGCTAAAATTAATCTGTTTTTGATCATATAATAGTTTGCTGTAATATGTCACAAAGAAACGCTAATTCTAGGCAACATTTAGGCTATATAATGGAAATTTTTACTAGCAAGTTTTAATTAAATTTTTTTTTTTTATAAATTATTAAACATTTCAGGCGACCCCAGACATTTAAAAAAGAGACATTTTATTTGCTAAAATTAATTTGTTTTTGATCATGTAATAGTTTGCTATAATATGTCACAAATAAACACTAATTCTAGGCAACATTTAGGCTATATCATGGAAATTTTTATTAGCAAGTTTTAATTAATTTTTTTTTTTTTTTTTATAAATTATTAAACATTTCAGGCGACCCCAGACATTAAAAAAAAAAGAGACATTTTATTTACTAAAATTAATTTGTTTTTGATCATGTAACAGTTTGCTATAATATGTCACAAATAAATGCTAATTCTAGGCAACATTTAGGCTATATAATGGAAATTTTTATTAGCAAGTTTTAATTTTTTTTTAATATATAAATTATTAAAATTTCAGGCGACCCCAGACATTCAAAACGGAGACATTTTATTTGCTAAAATTAATTTGTTTTTGATCATGTAACAGTTTGCTATAATATGTTGCAAATAAACGTTAATTTCAGGCAACATTTGATCTATATCATGGAAATTTTTATTCGCAAGTTTTAATTACTTTTTTTTTTTTTTTTTTTTATAAATTATTAAACATTTCAGGCGACCCCAGACATTCAAAATGGAGACATTTTATTTGCTAAAATTAATTTGTTTTTGATCATGTAACAGTTGCTATAATATGTCACAAATAAACGCTAATTGTAGGCAACATTTGGGCTATATCATGGAAATTTTTACTAGCAAGTTTTAATTAAAATTTTTTTTTATAAATTATTAAACATTTCAGGCGACCCCAGACATTTCAAAAAGAGACATTTTATTTGCTAAAATTAATTTGTTTTTGATCATGTAATAGTTTGCTGTAATATGTCACAAAGAAACGCTAATTCTAGGCAACATTTAGGCTATATAATGGAAATTTTTACTAGCAAGTTTTAATTAAATTTTTTTTTTTATAAATTATTAAACATTTCAGGCGACCCCAGACATTTAAAAAAGAGACATTTTATTTGCTAAAATTAATCTGTTTTTGATCATGTAATAGTTTGCTGTAATATGTCACAAAGAAACGCTAATTCTAGGCAACATTTAGGCTATATAATGGAAATTTTTATTAGCAAGTTTTAATTATTATTATTATTTTTTTTTTTTTGTTTGTTTGTTTTTTTAATAAATTATTAAAAATTTCAGGCCACCCCAGACATTCAAAATGGAGACATTGTATTTGCTAAAATTAATTTGATTTTGATCGTGTAATAGTTTGCTGTAATATGTCGCAAATAAACATTAATGTTAGGCAACATTTAGTCTATATAATCTACATTTTTATTGGCAAATTTAAATTTTTTATCAATTACTAAAAATTTCAGGCGACCCCATTTGAATTCCAGGCGACCCCACATGGGGTCCCGACCCCAAGGTTGGAAAACACTGGACTAGATGTTCACTTGCAGTTGAATATTTTCAACCCAGTAAAAGATACTATTGTAATGAAATAATCAGTATCATTCCCACTTCTCCTGTCAGTGGTATATACGTATATTTATGGTTATTTCTGAGGTTGTATGATTATAAAGGGGTGTTTTCTTTAATTACATGATGTGTTGGAAGATGTTGCTTCTCTGTTATAGTATGGTTATAAACTGAGGTGAAAATGAACAATAATGATAATTTTTTTTGTCACAACAAGAATGTACAAAGTGTTTTGACAGACGATGCAAAAAACAGGAATCTCAGAATAATCCAATTACAGAAACACAAGAGCGCATCTATTAAGCCGAACAATTTCATAACAAAGTTTAAGGGGGAAAAAAATGATGACAAGCTGACACACAAGGCGAAATGACACCAAGAAAATGTAAAACAATAGCAGGGATAATTAACTGAAACATTAACAAGGGAAGAGAATGAAAACAATAAAAGCAATCAAATAAAAAAAAAATAAAAAAAAAAGCAACATCCGGCAGAAATAACATCACAAAAATAAAAACAATACATGAAAAAAAAGAACTCAAAATTGTAAGACAAATAAGCCAAAGCAATAAAACATAACTCCTGCTAAAGTAATATAAGAGCAGAAAAACAACAGTAATATTAAAATCGAATATCGCTGTTCTATGTGGTTGAGACTTCACTGTAGTAAAACCAAAGGTGACAAGCTTTTCATTCATTTTAAAGAATAAAACAGATTGGTGTTTCGAGGGAACTGGGAAGAAATACATGCCTGATCTCCACACAAATCCCTCAGTAAGAGGATAAACCCTGCATGGTTCATATTAAATCGGTACAAGGGATTGCTGTTTTCGGTGTTCTTTATGTTTCTGACATAACACGCATTGCCTCCGAATATCCCGGAATTATATTTTGGCACATTCTGTTATTCTGTGCACAACCAGAAATCCAAAAGATAACCTGACCTCCGAGTACGATTTGCTGCATCAGTAGTACGCTCTGTCGATACATGCCCCCGGTCTCTGCTGGATTGATTTGACTTTATAAAACGTCCTTGACAGATTAATGTTTTATTTGAGAGAAATCTTCAGCTTTTTTTTTTTTTTTTTTTTTTTTTAAGGTCTTAACCCTTTCATGCACAGGTGTCAAACATGTGGCCCGGGGGCCAAATCCGGCCCTGCGAAGGGTCCAATCCGGCCCGCGGGATGAATTGGTGAAATGCAAAAATTACACTCAAGATATTAACAATACAACAATATCAATTAACAATATCCTACAATACATGCAAAAATACACTAATACATGCAAAATACACTTAAATATGCTTAAAAATTCTGCACTACACGCAAAAATACACTTAAACATTCTTAAATATCCTACAATACACTTCAATGTGCTTAAATATTCTACAATACACACAAAAATACACTTAATTACGCTTAAATATCCTACAATACACGCAAAAATACACTTAAATACGCTTGAATAATCCTACAATACTCGCAAAAATACACTGAAATATGCTTAAATATCCTACAATACTCACAAAAATACACTTAAATATCCTACAATACATGCAAAAATACACTTAAATATGCTTAAATATCCTACAATACTCACAAAAATACACTTAAATATCCTACAATACATGCAAAAATACACTGAAATATGCTTAAATATCCTACAATACTCACAAAAATACACTTAAATATCCTACAATACATGCAAAAATACACTGAAATATGCTTAAATATCCTACAATACTCACAAAAATACACTTAAATATTCTACAATACATGCAAAAATACACTTAAATATGCTTAAATATTCTACAATACATGCAAAAATACACTAATACATGCAAAATACACTTAAATATGCTTTAAAATTCTGCAATACTCACAAAAATACACTTAAATATCCTACAATACATGCAAAAATACACTTAAATATGCTTAAATATTCTACAATACATGCAAAAATACACTAATACACGCAAAATATGCTTAAATATGCTTAAAAATTCTGCACTACATGCAAAAATACACTTAAATATTCTTAAATATCCTACAATACACTTCAATATGCTTAAATATTCTACAATACACACAAAAATACACTTAATTACGCTTAAATATCCTACAATACACGCAAAAATACACTTAAATACGCTTGAATATCCTACAATACTCGCAAAAATACACTGAAATATGCTTAAATATCCTACAATACTCACAAAAATACACTTAAATATCCTACAATACATGCAAAAATACACTTAAATATGCTTAAATATTCTACAATACATGCAAAAATACACTAATACACGCAAAATACGCTTAAATATGCTTAAAAATTCTGCACTACATGCAAAAATACACTTAAATATTCTTAAATATCCTACAATACACTTCAATATGCTTAAATATTCTACAATACACACAAAAATACACTTAATTACGCTTAAATATCCTACAATACACGCAAAAATACACTGAAATATGCTTAAATATCCTACAATACTCACAAAAATACACTTAAATATCCTACAATACATGCAAAAATACACTTAAATATGCTTAAATATTCTACAATACATGCAAAAATACACTAATACACGCAAAATACACTTAAATATGCTTAAAAATTCTGCACTACATGCAAAAATACACTTAAATATTCTTAAATATCCTACAATACACTTCAATATGCTTAAATATTCTACAATACACACAAAAATACACTTAATTACGCTTAAATATCCTACAATACACGCAAAAATACACTTAAATACGCTTGAATATCCTACAATACTCGCAAAAATACACTGAAATATGCTTAAATATCCTACAATACACACAAAAATACACTTACATACACTCTAATACCCTACAATACTCGCAAAAATACACTTAAATACGCTTAAATATCCTACAATACTCGCAAAAATACACTTAAATATCCTACAATACATGCAAAAATACACTTAAATATGCTTAAATATTCTACAATACTCGCAAAAATACACTTAAATACGCTTAAATATCCTACAATACTCGCAAAAATACACTTAAATATCCTACAATACATGCAAAAATACACTTAAATATGCTTAAATATTCTACAATACACGTAAAAATACACTTAAATATGCTTAAATATCCTACAATACATGCAAAAATACACTTAAATATGCTTAAATATTCTACAATACATGCAATAATACACTAATACATGCAAAATACGCTTAAATATGCTTAAAAATTCTGCACTACATGCAAAAATACACTTAAATATTCTTAAATATCCTACAATACACTTCAATATGCTTAAATATTCTACAATACACACAAAAATACACTTAATTACGCTTAAATATCCTACAATACACGCAAAAATACACTGAAATATGCTTAAATATCCTACAATACTCACAAAAATACACTTAAATATCCTACAATACATGCAAAAATACACTTAAATATGCTTAAATATTCTACAATACACGTAAAAATACACTTAAATATGCTTAAATATCCTACAATACATGCAAAAATACACTTAAATATGCTTAAATATTCTACAATACATGCAATAATACACTAATACATGCAAAATACGCTTAAATATGCTTAAAAATTCTGCACTACATGCAAAAATACACTTAAATATTCTTAAATATCCTACAATACACTTCAATATGCTTAAATATTCTACAATACACACAAAAATACACTTAATTACGCTTAAATATCCTACAATACACGCAAAAATACACTGAAATATGCTTAAATATCCTACAATACTCACAAAAATACACTTAAATATCCTACAATACATGCAAAAATACACTTAAATATGCTTAAATATTCTACAATACATGCAAAAATACACTAATACACGCAAAATACGCTTAAATATGCTTAAAATTCTGCACTACATGCAAAAATACACTTAAATATTCTTAAATATCCTACAATACACTTCAATATGCTTAAATATTCTACAATACACACAAAAATACACTTAATTACGCTTAAATATCCTACAATACACGCAAAAATACACTTAAATACGCTTGAATATCCTACAATACTCGCAAAAATACACTGAAATATGCTTAAATATCCTACAATACTCACAAAAATACACTTAAATATCCTACAATACATGCAAAAATACACTTAAATATGCTTAAATATTCTACAATACATGCAAAAATACACTAATACATGCAAAATACGCTTAAATATGCTTAAAAATTCTGCACTACATGCAAAAATACACTTAAATATTCTTAAATATCCTACAATATACTTCAATATGCTTAAATATCCTACAATACACGCAAAAATACACTGAAATATGCTTAAATATCCTACAATACTCACAAAAATACACTTAAATATCCTACAATACATGCAAAAATACACTTAAATATGCTTAAATATTCTTCAATACATGCAAAAATACACTAATACACGCAAAATACGCTTAAATATGCTTAAAAATTCTGCACTACATGCAAAAATACACTTAAATATTCTTAAATATCCTACAATACACTTCAATATGCTTAAATATTCTACAATACACACAAAAATACACTTAATTACGCTTAAATATCCTACAATACATGCAAAAATACACTTAAATACGCTTGAATATCCTACAATACTCACAAAAATACACTGAAATATGCTTAAATATCCTACAATAATCGCAAAAATACACTTAAATATCCTACAATACATACAAAAATACACTTAAATATGCTTAAATATTCTACAATACATGCAAAAATACACTAATACACGCAAAATACACTTAAATATACTTAAAAATTCTGCACTACATGCAAAAATACACTTAAATATTCTTAAATATCCTACAATACACTTCAATATGCTTAAATATTCTACAACACACACAAAAATACACTTAATTACGCTTAAATATCCTACAATACACGCAAAAATACACTTAAATACGCTTGAATATCCTACAATACTCGCAAAAATACACTGAAATATGCTTAAATATCCTACAATACTCACAAAAATACACTTAAATATCCTACAATACATGCAAAAATACACTTAAATATGCTTAAATATTCTACAATATATGCAATAATACACTAATACACGCAAAATACGCTTAAATATGCTTAAAAATTCTGCACTACATGCAAAAATACACTTAAATATTCTTAAATATCCTACAATACACTTCAATATGCTTAAATATTCTACAATACACACAAAAATACACTTAATTACGCTTAAATATTCTACAATACACACAAAAATACACTTAATTACGCTTAAATATCCTACAATACTCACAAAAATACACTTAAATATCCTACAATACATGCAAAAATACACTTAAATATGCTTAAATATTCTACAATATATGCAATAATACACTAATACACGCAAAATACGCTTAAATATGCTTAAAAATTCTGCACTACATGCAAAAATACACTTAAATATTCTTAAATATCCTACAATACACTTCAATATGCTTAAATATTCTACAATACACACAAAAATACACTTAATTACGCTTAAATATCCTACAATACACGCAAAAATACACTGAAATATGCTTAAATATCCTACAATACTCACAAAAATACACTTAAATATCCTACAATACATGCAAAAATACACTTAAATATGCTTAAATATTCTACAATACATGCAAAAATACACTAATACACGCAAAATACGCTTAAATATGCTTAAAAATTCTGCACTACATGCAAAAATACACTTAAATATTCTTAAATATCCTACAATACACTTCAATATGCTTAAATATTCTACAATACACACAAAAATACACTTAATTACGCTTAAATATCCTACAATACATGCAAAAATACACTTAAATACGCTTGAATATCCTACAATACTCACAAAAATACACTGAAATATGCTTAAATATCCTATAATAATCGCAAAAATACACTTAAATATCCTACAATACATACAAAAATACACTTAAATATGCTTAAATATTCTACAATACATGCAAAAATACACTTAAATATGCTTAAAAATTCTGCACTACATGCAAAAATACACTTAAATATTCTTAAATATCCTACAATACACTTCAATATGCTTAAATATTCTACAATACACACAAAAATACACTTAATTACGCTTAAATATCCTACAATACATGCAAAAATACACTTAAATACGCTTGAATATCCTACAATACTCGCAAAAATACACTGAAATATGCTTAAATATCCTACAATACTCACAAAAATACACTTAAATATCCTACAATACATGCAAAAATACACTTAAATATGCTTAAATATTCTACAATACATGCAAAAATACACTAATACATGCAAAATACGCTTAAATATGCTTAAAAATTCTGCACTACATGCAAAAATACACTTAAATATTCTTAAATATCCTACAATATACTTCAATATGCTTAAATATTCTACAATACACACAAAAATACACTTAATTACGCTTAAACATCCTACAATACATGCAAAAATACACTTAAATACGCTTGAATATCCTACAATACTCACAAAAATACACTGAAATATGCTTAAATATCCTACAATAATCGCAAAAATACACTTAAATATCCTACAATACATACAAAAATACACTTAAATATGCTTAAATATTCTACAATACATGCAAAAATACACTAATACACGCAAAATACACTTACATATGCTTAAAAATTCTGCACTACATGCAAAAATACACTTAAATATTCTTAAATATCCTACAATACACTTCAATATGCTTAAATATTCTACAATACACACAAAAATACACTTAATTACGCTTAAATATCCTACAATACATGCAAAAATACACTTAAATACGCTTGAATATCCTACAATACTCGCAAAAATACAATGAAATATGCTTAAATATCCTACAATAATCGCAAAGATACACTTAAATATCCTACAATACATGCAAAAATACACTTAAATATACTTAAATATTCTACAATACATGCAAAAATACACTAATACACGCAAAATACGCTTAAATATGCTTAAAAATTCTGCACTACATGCAAAAATACACTTAAATATTCTTAAATATCCTACAATACACTTCAATATGCTTAAATATTCTACAATACACACAAAAATACACTTAATTACGCTTAAATATCCTACAATACATGCAAAAATACACTTAAATACGCTTGAATATCCTACAATACTCGCAAAAATACACTGAAATATGCTTAAATATCCTATAATAATCACAAAAATACAGTTAAATATCCTACAATACATGCAAAAATACACTTAAATATGCTTAAATATTCTACAATACATGCAAAAATACACTAATACACGCAAAATACACTTAAATATGCTTAAAAATTCTACACTACATCCAAAATACACTTAAATATTCTTAAATATCCTACAATACACTTCAATATGCTTAAATATTCTACAATACACGCAAAAATACACTTAATTACGCTTAAATATCCTACAATACATGCAAAAATACACTTAAATACGCTTGAATATCCTACAATACTCGCAAAAATACACTGAAATATGCTTAAATATCCTACAATAATCGCAAAAATACACTTAAATATCCTACAATACATGCAAAAATACACTTAAATATGCTTAAATATTCTACAATACATGCAAAAATACACTAATACACGCAAAATACACTTAAATATGCTTAAAAATTCTACACTACATGCAAAAATACACTTAAATATTCTTAAATATCCTACAATACACTTCAATATGCTTAAATATTCTACAATACACACAAAAATAAACTTAATTACGCTTAAATATCCTACAATACATGCAAAAATACACTTAAATACGCTTGAATATCCTACAATACTCGCAAAAATACACTGAAATATGCTTAAATATCCTACAATAATCGCAAAAATACACTTGAATATCCTACAATACATACAAAAATACACTTAAATATGCTTGAATATTCTACAATACATGCAAAAATAAACTAATACACGCAAAATACACTTAAATATACTTAAAAATTCTGCACTACATGCAAAAATACACTTAAATATTCTTAAATATCCTACAATACACTTCAATATGCTTAAATATTCTACAATACACACAAAAATACACTTAATTACGCTTAAATATCCTACAATACATGCAAAAATACACTTAAATACGCTTGAATATCCTACAATACTCACAAAAATACACTGAAATATGCTTAAATATCCTATAATAATCGCAAAAATACACTTAAATATCCTACAATACATACAAAAATACACTTAAATATGCTTAAATATTCTACAATACATGCAAAAATACACTTAAATATTCTTAAATATCCTACAATACACTTCAATATGCTTAAATATTCTACAATACACACAAAAATACACTTAATTACGCTTAAACATCCTACAATACATGCAAAAATACACTTAAATACGCTTGAATATCCTACAATACTCACAAAAATACACTGAAATATGCTTAAATATCCTACAATAATCGCAAAAATACACTTAAATATCCTACAATACATACAAAAATACACTTAAATATGCTTAAATATTCTACAATACATGCAAAAATACACTAATACACGCAAAATACACTTACATATGCTTAAAAATTCTGCACTACATGCAAAAATACACTTAAATATTCTTAAATATCCTACAATACACTTCAATATGCTTAAATATTCTACAATACACACAAAAATACACTTAATTACGCTTAAATATCCTACAATACATGCAAAAATACACTTAAATACGCTTGAATATCCTACAATACTCGCAAAAATACAATGAAATATGCTTAAATATCCTACAATAATCGCAAAGATACACTTAAATATCCTACAATACATGCAAAAATACACTTAAATATACTTAAATATTCTACAATACATGCAAAAATACACTAATACACGCAAAATACGCTTAAATATGCTTAAAAATTCTGCACTACATGCAAAAATACACTTAAATATTCTTAAATATCCTACAATACACTTCAATATGCTTAAATATTCTACAATACACACAAAAATACACTTAATTACGCTTAAATATCCTACAATACATGCAAAAATACACTTAAATACGCTTGAATATCCTACAATACTCGCAAAAATACACTGAAATATGCTTAAATATCCTATAATAATCACAAAAATACAGTTAAATATCCTACAATACATGCAAAAATACACTTAAATATGCTTAAATATTCTACAATACATGCAAAAATACACGAATACACGCAAAATACACTTAAATATGCTTAAAAATTCTACACTACATCCAAAAATACACTTAAATATTCTTAAATATCCTACAATACACTTCAATATGCTTAAATATTCTACAATACACGCAAAAATACACTTAATTACGCTTAAATATCCTACAATACATGCAAAAATACACTTAAATACGCTTGAATATCCTACAATACTCGCAAAAATACACTGAAATATGCTTAAATATCCTACAATAATCGCAAAAATACACTTAAATATCCTACAATACATGCAAAAATACACTTAAATATGCTTAAATATTCTACAATACATGCAAAAATACACTAATACACGCAAAATACACTTAAATATGCTTAAAAATTCTACACTACATGCAAAAATACACTTAAATATTCTTAAATATCCTACAATACACTTCAATATGCTTAAATATTCTACAATACACACAAAAATAAACTTAATTACGCTTAAATATCCTACAATACATGCAAAAATACACTTAAATACGCTTGAATATCCTACAATACTCGCAAAAATACACTGAAATATGCTTAAATATCCTACAATAATCGCAAAAATACACTTGAATATCCTACAATACATACAAAAATACACTTAAATATGCTTGAATATTCTACAATACATGCAAAAATAAACTAATACACGCAAAATACACTTAAATATACTTAAAAATTCTGCACTACATGCAAAAATACACTTAAATATTCTTAAATATCCTACAATACACTTCAATATGCTTAAATATTCTACAATACACACAAAAATACACTTAATTACGCTTAAATATCCTACAATACATGCAAAATACACTTAAATACGCTTGAATATCCTACAATACTCACAAAAATACACTGAAATATGCTTAAATATCCTATAATAATCGCAAAAATACACTTAAATATCCTACAATACATACAAAAATACACTTAAATATGCTTAAATATTCTACAATACATACAAAAATACACTTAAATATGCTTAAAAATTCTGCACTACATGCAAAAATACACTTAAATATTCTTAAATATCCTACAATACACTTCAATATGCTTAAATATTCTACAATACACACAAAAATACACTTAATTACGCTTAAATATCCTACAATACATGCAAAAATACACTTAAATACGCTTGAATATCCTACAATACACGCAAAAATACACTGAAATATGCTTAAATATCCTACAATACTCACAAAAATACACTTAAATATCCTACAATACATGCAAAAATACACTTAAATATGCTTAAATATTCTACAATACATGCAAAAATACACTAATACATGCAAAATACGCTTAAATATGCTTAAAAATTCTGCACTACATGCAAAAATACACTTAAATATTCTTAAATATCCTACAATATACTTCAATATGCTTAAATATTCTACAATACACACAAAAATACACTTAATTACGCTTAAACATCCTACAATACATGCAAAAATACACTTAAATACGCTTGAATATCCTACAATACTCACAAAAATACACTGAAATATGCTTAAATATCCTACAATAATCGCAAAAATACACTTAAATATCCTACAATACATACAAAAATACACTTAAATATGCTTAAATATTCTACAATACATGCAAAAATACACTAATACACGCAAAATACACTTACATATGCTTAAAAATTCTGCACTACATGCAAAAATACACTTAAATATTCTTAAATATCCTACAATACACTTCAATATGCTTAAATATTCTACAATACACACAAAAATACACTTAATTACGCTTAAATATCCTACAATACATGCAAAAATACACTTAAATACGCTTGAATATCCTACAATACTCGCAAAAATACAATGAAATATGCTTAAATATCCCACAATAATCGCAAAGATACACTTAAATATCCTACAATACATGCAAAAATACACTTAAATATACTTAAATATTCTACAATACATGCAAAAATACACTAATACACGCAAAATACGCTTAAATATGCTTAAAAATTCTGCACTACATGCAAAAATACACTTAAATATTCTTAAATATCCTACAATACACTTCAATATGCTTAAATATTCTACAATACACACAAAAATACACTTAATTACGCTTAAATATCCTACAATACATGCAAAAATACACTTAAATACGCTTGAATATCCTACAATACTCGCAAAAATACACTGAAATATGCTTAAATATCCTATAATAATCACAAAAATACAGTTAAATATCCTACAATACATGCAAAAATACACTTAAATATGCTTAAATATTCTACAATACATGCAAAAATACACTAATACACGCAAAATACACTTAAATATGCTTAAAAATTCTACACTACATCCAAAAATACACTTAAATATTCTTAAATATCCTACAATACACTTCAATATGCTTAAATATTCTACAATACACGCAAAAATACACTTAATTACGCTTAAATATCCTACAATACATGCAAAAATACACTTAAATACGCTTGAATATCCTACAATACTCGCAAAAATACACTGAAATATGCTTAAATATCCTACAATAATCGCAAAAATACACTTAAATATCCTACAATACATGCAAAAATACACTTAAATATGCTTAAATATTCTACAATACATGCAAAAATACACTAATACACGCAAAATACACTTAAATATGCTTAAAAATTCTACACTACATGCAAAAATACACTTAAATATTCTTAAATATCCTACAATACACTTCAATATGCTTAAATATTCTACAATACACACAAAAATAAACTTAATTACGCTTAAATATCCTACAATACATGCAAAAATACACTTAAATACGCTTGAATATCCTACAATACTCGCAAAAATACACTGAAATATGCTTAAATATCCTACAATAATCGCAAAAATACACTTGAATATCCTACAATACATACAAAAATACACTTAAATATGCTTGAATATTCTACAATACATGCAAAAATAAACTAATACACGCAAAATACACTTAAATATACTTAAAAATTCTGCACTACATGCAAAAATACACTTAAATATTCTTAAATATCCTACAATACACTTCAATATGCTTAAATATTCTACAATACACACAAAAATACACTTAATTATGCTTAAATATCCTACAATACACACAAAATGCCCGTAAAATTCCGCAATTAAAATGTTTACATCTATGAAGTGTACTTGAACATAACATGAACAAATATAAACAACCTGAATATTATTTAGTAAAATAAGTGCAGTGGTGTTAAATTTTTTTTTTTTTTTTTTTTTTTTTTAAACTTTTTATTTAGATTTTTGCACAACACAAAACAGAACAAAACATCTGGGATAAGACACACATAAATAAATAAATAAATAAATAAATAAATAATAATAATAATTAAAAATAAATAAATAAATAAATAAAAAATTCCACCACATAGTATTATTGTTGCAGACACTACACTACATCTATAGATACATTGCCAAGTATCAAAACATTCATATATTTGTATACATATGCACACATCTATATAAATACAAAACACCTCATGTCAGGGCTTATAAGAGCAATTCTCGTTAACAACCCAAAAAGTTTAATTATACAAATAGTCTTCAACCATGTACCATCTCCGCTTAAAAAGATCCATTTTCATTTGTAATGATGCGGTCATTCTTTCCGTAGTGTACACTTGTTTCAGTCTTTGTTTCCATTCTATTACTGTTGGTGATTTGACACTCTTCCAATTTACTGTTACTATTTTTTTTTAGCAATTAATAGTAAAATATGTAAAATATATCTCTGCTCTGCATTAAAATCATTGATCAGTATGACTCCAAGTATAAACAGAACAAAACATTTGAAGGGACTTCTCTTTTTACAATTCTTTCAATTTCTTCTTTGATATTTTTCCAGCATATAAACAAGCTCGGACAGTCCCAAAAGACGCGTGTATGGTCACCTGTTTTACCACAATTTCTCCAGCATAAAGCTGTAGATGGATCCTTGACAAAATAAGATATAACCAAAGGAGTATGAAAAAATCTGGTCTTGAGTTTCCAATCGAATCATTTTAATTCAGGTTCCACACACAGACCAATCCCTTATGCAAAGAAAATATATTTCTCTATATATTGACTGTCAATGTATTACTGACTGAAAAATATATTACTGTATAATATATATTCATATTTAAAATATACAGAATAATATATTGTGTCAATATATTTTGTATTATATTACAATATATTGAAAAATACATAAGAAATTGCCGCTTTCCATATATTGAAACATATATGGCAATATATTTACTTATATATGTAAATATATGTCATTATATATTTAGTAATACACTTCATAATGCATGTGTGCATATATACATACATATATTGTCTAGTGTATTACTAAATATATGTAATTATATATTTAGTAATACACTTCAAAAAATATGCATGTATATATGTACATCTTTTTCATCCTATGTTGCCAAAATGACTAAGAAGGCATCTTTTTTCAGTTAACACTTTTTTCATGTACATCACGATGCATATTTTCATGAAATATGTTATTATGCATACCACGTAATGTAAATGTCAATAAATATCTGCTTTATGTAAACTTGTGTCAATGGAAAGAAATTGAGTTTCAATAAAACTATATGTAAAAATATAGGGCAGTTTTTGTCTTCATTGCAATATATGTTTTATATGTATCAATATATGATTAAAGCATATATTGCAGTATATTGGAAAATATATGCACTACTTTCCCATCTATGGAAATGTATTTTTTAATATAATGCATTATATTTTTCAATATATTGCCATATATTTTTGTTTCATAAGGGATATGATCTCAAGTGGGTCAGACCAGTAAAATACTATTATAAAATCACAAGTCCTCCCCATAGTTTTCCACACAATTTATCAGTAAATACATGTTTCTGTGCGTCAAAAATTAAACATGTGATGTCCAGCTGAGTGGACATTTTTGCAACTTCATGAAAAATAGGTTCATAAGATTTTTTTTTTTTTTTTTCATTATTATTATTTTTTTAATGTATTTATTTATTTATTTATTTATTTTTCAGAAGAAAATTCTCAATCGCATTGTTGTTTTCATGCCTAAAGAGGAATAAAAACACTCAGGAAAAAAATTTTGATTAAAGTTCGCATAATTCGTGCATGAAAGGGTTAAATTATGAGGCAAAAAAACATGTATTAAAAACTCAATATTAGAAAGGGATATTAAAACAATGAAATAAAAACATTTTTAAAGCCGCTCATCGGATGTTTTCTCACATTTTAACGTATTTTAATACTAGTTATTACTGACTTCACAGAGATAATGTACAAAAAAACCCTTTTTTGTTTAAAAAATAAACAAAAAAAAACTATTAATTACAGTCTAAAAATTACCAATTGATTTACACTAAATATGTTAGTGCAGATCAGGTTTCTCAATAACAGCAAAGTTACAGAAATGGTCTGAATGTGAGTGAATGGGAAGATGCATAAGCGTCCGCTGTGTTGGCTGAATAATGGCTAGATAATTTGTAAATGTAAATATTGGCATAATTGAATGTTATTTTTTGTACTAAAACAATTTGGAGTTGTCATTATTTATTGGCTATTATGCTATTATTTTACTAGATAATTACAAGATAATTTTCACTTGTTCCATTAGCAGATTTTTTTTTTGCTTAGTTCAAGACTTTTTTTGCTTAATTCAAGATATATTTTTGCTTAATTGTAAGTTTTTTGCTTAATTCAAGATTTTTGCTTAATTGACGATATTTTTTTTTTTGCTCAATTTAAGACTTTTTTGTTTAATTCAAGAATTTTTTTTTTTGCTTAATTCAAGATTTTTTTGCTTAATTCGAGATATTTTTTTTTTGCTTAATTGAAAGTTTTTTGCTTAATTCACAATATTTTTTTTGCTCAATTTAAGACTTCTTTGTTTAATTCAAGAATTTTTTTTTTGCTTAATTCAAGATTTTTTTTGCTTAATTCAAGGTTTTTTGCTTAATTTAAGATGTTTTGCTCAATTCAAGATTTTTTAAATTTAATTCAAGATTTTTTGCTTAATTTAGGATTTTTTGCTTAATTCCAGATTTTTTTTTTTGCTCAATATAAGATTTTTTTTTCCGCTTTTTTTTTTTTTTTTTTGCTTAATTCAAGCAAAAAACATCTGCCAATGGAATAAGTGAAAATTATCTTGGTAAGCTTTCTTGAAATAAGATTTTCAAGATCCATTGTCTAAGAATAAGTTCTTCTGTCTCACTTACAGGTTACTCTTTAGGTGATTATGTCTTATCACCTCCACCATTGGGGTTTATCTGTTTGTTTGTTAGCAAGATAACTCAAAATGTTATGGAAGGATTTTCATGAAATTTTCAGGAAATGCTGATACTGGCACAAGGAACAAATAGTTAAATTTTGGTGGTGATTGGGGGGGGGGGGGGCTGATCTGCCTTAGCGGAGGTCTGTGCTCTTTTCTAGTTTTACGTGTGATGAGATATTTTGACTAGAAATGAGAAAAATACACTTGGTAAGATTTAGATTTTTGCCGTTCATCAGCAGCAGCTCTGTGTACTGAGGTACGCTGGAACTCCAACAGTCTGCTCTGCTGAAGATTTACGCTTTTCTTTCCCATAATTTGTGCATAACTGCATGGTCATAAAAGCCTCAGCGTAGTATCTCTTAAAATATTGCATGGCAAGACCTGTGAGCTCATCTAGTTTAATATGCACTCAGTCACAATTCGGTTCTTTTTCTCCGTCACCATTCACTGGAGGCTTTTTTATCCTCACCGTCTCTCTGGGAGTTCATCCTCAAGAGAAAATTTGTGCAAATACTCATCCTGCAGTGAGTTCTAATCTTCTGCAGGTTACATCTACGGCCTGGATCTAAGGCAGACATATACCGACTGACTGTTAGCATGCTGCTGTTTCCCATGAGGACTGTTTATTCCCTGCCCTCCGAGCCGACTCCAAGCCAGACGGCATCGGTGGTTTCATCTCATTCCTGCTCATAAATAGGCTACTTCATTGTCCAAGAAATAATCCCCGCTTCTTGCTGTCACAGTGTCTGTCTCCCTGCATGTAACATTGTCAATATGCAGTATGTGTCGTCGAAGTAAGACATCACATTGGAGCTGCAGCTGCTTCAACGTGACACCAGTGAAACACCAGCAGGTTGTACACACTGCACTGTCACTGTATCCACCGGCTGAATAAAACTGCACTGGTAATTACTTGCACTATTTGCACAGAACCATAAGTGGTACCATTACGTTTCACTCAAACCCATTGGTTTTGTCCACATTGTATTAGGGTGTCCCATTTTTGGGACTTCTTTTCCGATGAAGCTCTTAATTTGACCAGTTAATCTCTCATATATTTGTAACTCCCCCCCCCAAAAAAAAAAAATCGGTAACAATCCATCAAGTTTTGGAACCCCCCTACTGCCATCTTTAGGGCGCCAATCAGCTGAGTGCAGAAAACCCATTTTTCAATGGAAAATCATGCATTTATAGTTAGTTCTGCCGTATTTGCCCATGCAAATGTCATATTAGAGGTTTGGGGGGATGCTGCTGTTGTTTATGAAGGTCTCAAATCATGTACAGGTCAAGGTCACATGATTTTAGACAAGGTCAAAGTCATTTGACACAGAAAAATGAGTAAAATCTCACATTTTTTGCTGATTTCTTTATTGTCTAATTTTATTTCAAAGATCTGCACTCAGGGCTTTCACTGGAGAACATCTGATCCGAGATTACCCATCTGGTGCCCTCCCTTTTCTTCAGTTCAGCAGGTACCAAAAAATGCATGATTTTCCATTGAAAAATGGGTTTTCTGCATTCGGTTGACGGGCACCCTAAAGATGGCAGTGGGGGGGGGGCAACACTTTATGGATTGGGTCAAAATTTTTGGGGGGAGTTACTAATATATAAGAGATTAACTGGTCAAATTAAGAACTTGATCAGAAAGGAAGTCCCAAAAATGGGACACCCGACATTGTATATTGTATATTTAGCAAAATTTGATAGTTCATTATAATTATCTTTTTTTTAAACATGTATTTGTTTTTTCATTCATACAAAACCATCAAACACCATGAACATCTTGAACATGGCAGAGAAGAACTACGTAATTTAAAAAAAAATAAATAAATAAAAAATAAAATATATATATATATGTATATATATACATACACACACACACACACACACACACACACACACACACATATATACACACACACACACACACACACACACATAAAAAAGGCAAAATAAATAAATACATGAAATGAAAATAAATAAAATAAACCTCAAAAGATGTGTGCGATCAGCTGTCATTAATGCCATCGCCGGTCTTTTCGGCCGTTTCAACATGTGTAATCGGCCACTTCCAGTCGTTCAGTCGGGCCGATCTGATTGGTGGAGGGATAGCACTTGATTGGTGAATCAGTAAAGTAGAAGCTTCCATGTGAATCCAGCTGTGCCAAGGTACTTCACACTATTATTGTCTTCTATAATAGTCCATTCACTGCTCATATCGTATCTGAATGAGTGCCAGTCAGTGTTGTCTATGGACTTCATTCATTGCATGAAATGAACACTGTTAGCATTGTTAGCCTCGTGCAATTTCTCCGTTTTCATCTGAGACATCTTTCTTCTTCCACAAGAAGCCTAAGAACTGACAACACCAGTATTTTCTTATTACTATCCATCTGTTCATCAAGTACAACAACAACAACAACCCTTCTGGATGACTCAACACTCTCTGCTGACAACAACAACTGACGACAGCGAGCTCTGTGTTTAGAGAGATGTTCCATCATTTTCCAGTTTTATGTCTCGCACAAGCACAGAACATACGCTGAAGTCAGTAGTCGATTTGGTATGTTTTTCACACTTTTTTGACTGTGTCGGGGAGACAGGAGCCGACTGATTAATAGGGCTACCTTTTCTTGCGATAATTGGCAGTCGGGTTGGTGTGTCTTCACCTTTACACTCACGTTGCTATGGTCAGAACGCTTTGGCGGTGACTGGTGGACAAATGCACAAATACACAACAACACAAAAACTACCACATCTCAACGTGATATCTTAAATTGTGTACAGATAATACGCCACTTTTAATTGCTGTGTTATCTGCACGCATTATAATCTTTCAGCATGTATATTTATGCCACGTAAAATAACACGCCATTAGCGTGATTAGCGGTGTTATGGAAAAAATAATACTCTACTAATTCGTCTTCAATAAAGAAGGGTCAGTTCAAGCGTTCAGTGTCACAAAGTATTCACTTTATTGGAGCTCCAAGAAAGACATACAACATCAGGCAAAGGCTGAAGCTGCCTGAGCCAAAAACACAAGTAACAATGCAGTTTTCTGTCTCCCATGAGATAAAGATGAGGAAATTATGGTGTGTCAAAAGTGTTTTGGTTAGTGCCAGGCTGTCCCGGAACTTAGAGATAAGACCCCTGTGAGAAATCATCGTTATCCTACTCAGGTGTTGGTTTGGCCTTCTACTCTGGACACAACACAAAAGAGGTCAAAACTGCTCCATAAAACACAGTGAAAGTAACAGACTCTTATGTGACATGTGGAATGCATGTGAAGATATCTGGACTAGGGTTAAAAGCCTATATGATATATGAAATGTATGCAAATATATATGGATATAAGTAATTTAGCCATTACAGCAGCTAGCACAATTAGCGGTTAGGTTTAGGGTTAGCGACTGGCGTGATCAGCAAGTAGCGGCAAGCACGATTAGCGGTTATGGTTAGCTTTAGGGTTAGGTTTAGAGCAGGGGTGGCCAACCCTGGTCCTGGAGATCCACTGTCCTGTATGTTTCAGATGTTTCCCTCTTCCAGCACACCTGATGGTCATTATCAGGCTTCTGCAGAGCTTGATAATAGGCTTATCATTTAAATCAGGTGTGCTGGAAGAGGGATACATCTAAAACATGCAGGATAGTGACTCTCAAGGACCAGGGTTGGCCACCCCTGGTTTAGGGTTAGCGATTAGCACAGTTAGCAGCTAGTGCGATTAGCGGTTAGGGTTAATGATTAGCGCGATTAGCAGCTAGCGCGTTGACACGCCATCAAATGGCATTAAATAACACTAGGGCTGGGCAAGTTAACGCATTATTACCGCGTTAACACATTCATTAAATAACGCCGGCAGTTTTTTTTTATCTCACGTTAATGCTGTTTTATCATAACTCATATTATTCTGCCCCTGCTTGTGTGCATGTAGCGATTAGCTCAGCAGATAGACAACAGGTTTCCCGAGAAAAGCCGGACGTCGAAAACTTCTCTCCAAATCTTTTACTTGAGACTCACTGCAAAACTGCAACATACATACAAAATATGTCTCAGTTCTGTTCATTGCCTCAGTACATTTACATGGTATTACACATTTAAAAGAATGGGAAAAAGATTGCTAGCTTGATGCTAACTTGAATGGGAAAATCCATAGACACACTAACGATTAGCATTTACAGATTAATTTAAGATTTACAACGTCTTTTTATCCAGCAACAAAGGTTCACATCAGAGATATTTTATACTATTCAATCTTACAACAACTGAACATAAAATATTCACAGGCAAATGTTTTTCGGGCAATACAAACAGAGTGAAAGAAACGTGTCTGTTAGTTCCTTCTTATGTCCGAACTGGCTATGGTAACACTGCAAGGACAAAAGATTAGTTAGTGCAACTTATTCTGACCACTTCAGGGCCCCTTTTGCTTGCTTTTAACAACTGAACATCACATATTATTGGGCTTATTAGTATTAGTACTTATTAGTGGGCTTAAGACTCCTGTCAATCACTCACAAGCAGAAATAATACACAAAACTGGTGTGGACATAAACATGGAGAAAAGTATTGGTCTTTTAAATGGACATTTTCATTTTAAATTTCTTCAGATGGTGGGGTTGAGAAGGACAAAGTTGTTTGTAAAGCACTGCAATGTGGAATTATTTTTTTATCAGCGGAGTACTTCCAGTCTGAAATATCACTGAAAGGCAATACACGCTGTTAATGCCCCCCCCCCATAAAACAATGCGATTAATCGTGATTAATCGCAGAAATCCACGCGATTAAAAATTTTAATCACTGCCCAGCACTAAATAACATGCAAATGGATGAAAATGTACATGTATAGCATGCCAAATGCAATAAACTGGCATCACATACAACACAATTTCATGAGCTCAGTCTGCACATCTAGAACCTGTGGATCCTCACAGGTCAACGTGCTAGTACTGGATATTAGGCCTGTAATGGTACACGTACCAAACTGAACCATTTCGCTACACACCTGTTTGGTTCGGTACACAGCTGTACCGAAATGGCACAGTATGATGAGAAAAAGAAAAAGGAACGAAAGACGTTGTTTGATGCGGAACTTTAAATCCGCACAAGTTTCACACGGACATATTGAAGGACGTGCACATTGACCCGAAATACGAAATAGTAGCTGATATAAGGTAAAAAAAAAAAAAAAAACAACAAATATGATGTGAACCTGGAAGGAAGAGACTGAAGACCCTCCACCATCAGTAGAGTCCAGTTTGGATCAGTTCAGGTTCAGGTGAAAGACAACGAGGAAAGAGACGTTAATAAGATGGACGTTGTTTGGCCCCTAGGAACTACGGTAGTTCTAAAACACTTACACTAGCTCTGTCTGTCTGTCTGTCTCTCTCTCTCTCTCATGTTCGCTGTATAACAGAGAAATAGAACCCAGAGTTAGACGTTGAAAGTATATAAAGATTCACTTTCGTTTCACGCCAGCGTTTGTTACGTTAGTTATGGACCCCCCCCACCCCCCCGGCTCCGACCAAAAAAAAAAAACATCCCCCCGACAAATCGCACCCTGCACATACACAAAGTGGCCTAAACAGTTTGTTTTCTGTCCTAAAATAAATAATTTGGTTAATTTTTTGTTGTCATTGTTGCTCTTCAGTTTATTTAAACAGAATACCAGTTTGTCCTCTTGTTAATGTTGCACTTCATGTGGAATTTTTTTTTGGTATTTTTATGCAGAATGTGAACTGATTGAACTGTGGTTTGATTTTTGTTGTTTATTCAAAACAACCTGTCAGGGAAAAGTGCAATACTAATATTTAAAACGTAGTAATATTAATAATTTATTTTATTTTCTATTGGATTTATAGCAGCAGAATTATATTCCTGTTTTTCTATATTCTATCGTGTCCAAAAATTGGGGGAAAAAGTTTTCAAAAATTCATAAATGTATTAAAGACATTTTGAGGGGTTTTCCTTCTTCCCGTACTGAACCAAAAAAAAAAAAAAAAACGAAACGTAAAAACTTTCAAAACCGAAAACGTACCGAACTGAAAATTTTGTGTACCGTCACAGGCCTACTGGATATGTACAGAAAAACCCAGGTCCATAATGACTTCCTCTCCCTTAACTTATTTGGATCAAATTAACACTAACTAATGTGTTGTCAAGATGTCTCTATTATTCCAAATGGCATTAGTCTCTTAAACCCCGATCTAATTAAGACATAAGAAAACGTAATGCAATCCTATTCGGTGATCTAGTACTGGTTTCCTACACCGTGTCTAATGATCCATCGCCTTTTCAATAAAGAGAGGAGCTGGAGGGAGAGAGCAGGCCCCCGTCACATCAGCAGCTTTCAATCCCCCATCCACGATCGCCTTCCCTGGCATATTAGATGAATCTCTTTTAATCAGACAAAACTATTCCACCCAGCACTGACACAAGCCCAACTCTTTCCCTGTCAACTGCTGATACATTTAATACACTGCCTTCAGTGCCACAGGGAAATCAGCTCCCTCAACACATTATCTGGAAATTAATGACCGTACTATGCCTATGCCATATTATGAAGGCATTATCTGGATGTGATATGCATTATCTCCAATAATAAGCCTTTGTGTCGTATTTAATGTATATGCAGGTAAGCAGTGGTGAATTTGTAGGATCTGTTTTTGTGCCAAATTAAAAAGACGAGCTTATGTGGAGAGTCCAAAAAACTTTAAAATTATGCAGTGGCTTGGCTGTGCAACAATGAGGAAATAGTCGTCTATAGCTTTAACAGTGAGCTTGTACTGAACCTGTACAAACCAAACCAAGCCAAACCACGCCAAACCAAACCAAACCATGACAAGGTGAAAGCAGTAATGAACGTCCGGGCCTATGACAGTCAATCTGAATCCTTAATGCGAATTCAAGGACTGAAATTTGACCAGACACTGAGAAAAACATCTTAAAAAGTCATAAATTCAGCTTCATCAAACCTGTAGATAACCTGTTTGTGTATTCAGGGTATTTTTTGTGTATTTTAGTGCATTTTTTAAATATTTTACCATTTTTTTTGTGTATTTTTTCTGGATTTTTGTGGGGTTTTTTGTATATTTTGTGTATTTTTTTATGTATTTTTGTGTATTTTTTGCATAATTAACATCATTTTTAATGTATTTTTCTGTATTTTAGTATATTTTACATCGTTTTCTGTGTATTTTTTCTGTATTTTAGTGTATTTTTTGTATATTTTACATTGTTTTCTGTGTACCTTTTTCTGTATTTTAGTGTATTTTTTTCTGTATTTTCTTGTATTTTTGTGTATTTTAGTATAGCGTGTCCATAGCAAACCATGACAAGGTGAAAGCAGTAATGAACGTCCGGGCCTATGACAGTCAATCTGAATCCTTAATGCAAATTCAAGGACTGAAATTTGACCAGACGCGAAGAAAAACGTCTTAAAAAGTCATAAATTCAGCTTCATCAAACCTGTAGATAACCTGTTTGTGTATTCAGGGTATTTTTTGTGTATTGAAGTGCATTTTTTAAATATTTTACAATGTTTTTTGTGTATTTTTTCTGGATTTTTTGTATATTTTGTGTATTTTTTTTATGTATTTTTGTGTATTTTTTGCATAATTAACATAATTTTTAATGTATTTTTCTGTATTTTAGTATATTTTACATCGTTTTCTGTGTATTTTTTCTGTATTTTAGTGTATTTTTTGTATATTTTACATTGTTTTCTGTGTATTTTTTCTGTATTTAAGTGTATTTTTTGTATATTTTACATTGTTTTCTGTGTACCTTTTTCTGTATTTTAGTGTATTTTTTTCTGTATTTTCTTGTATTTTGTGTATTTTAGTATAGCGTGTCCAAACCAAACCATGACAAGGTGAAAGCAGTAATGAACGTCCGGGCCTATGACAGTCAATCTGAATCCTTAATGCAAATTCAAGGACTGAAATTTGACCAGACGCGAAGAAAAACGTCTTAAAAAGTCATAAATTCAGCTTCATCAAACCTGTAGATAACCTGTTTGTGTATTCAGGGTATTTTTTGTGTATTGAAGTGCATTTTTTAAATATTTTACCATTTTTTTTGTATATTTTTTCTGGATTTTTGTGGGGGGTTTTGTATATTTTGTGTATTTTTTAATGTATTTTTGTGTATTTTTTGCATAATTAACATCATTTTTAATGTATTTTTCTGTATTTTAGTATATTTTACATCGTTTTCTGTGTATTTTTTCTGTATTTTAGTGTATTTTTTGTATATTTTACATTGTTTTCTGTGTACCTTTTTCTGTATTTTAGTGTATTTTTTTCTGTATTTTCTTGTATTTTTGTGTATTTTAGTATAGCGTGTCCAAACCAAACCATGACAAGGTGAAAGCAGTAATGAACGTCCGGGCCTATGACAGTCAATCTGAATCCTTAATGCAAATTCAAGGACTGAAATTTGACCAGACGCGAAGAAAAACATCTTAAAAAGTCATAAATTCAGCTTCATCAAACCTGTAGATAACCTGTTTGTGTATTCAGGGTATTTTTTGTGTATTTTAGTGCATTTTTTTAATATTTTACCATTTTTTTTGTATATTTTTTCTGGATTTTTGTGGGGGGTTTTGTATATTTTGTGTATATTTTGTGTATTTTTTAATGTATTTTTGTGTATTTTTTTGCATAATTAACATCATTTTTAATTTATTTTTCTGTATTTTAGTATATTTTACATCGTTTTCTGTGTATTTTTTCTGTATTTAAGTGTATTTTTTGTATATTTTACATTGTTTTCTGTGTACCTTTTTCTGTATTTTAGTGTATTTTTTTCTGTATTTTCTTGTATTTTTGTGTATTTTAGTATAGCGTGTCCATACCAAACCATGACAAGGTGAAAGCAGTAATGAACGTCCGGGCCTATGACAGTCAATCTGAATCCTTAATGCAAATTCAAGGACTGAAATTTGACCAGACGCGAAGAAAAACGTCTTAAAAAGTCATAAATTCAGCTTCATCAAACCTGTAGATAACCTGTTTGTGTATTCAGGGTATTTTTTGTACATTTTAGTGTATTTTTTGTATATTTAACCTTGTTTTTTTGTGTATTTTTTCTGTATTTAAGTGTATTTTCTTGTATTTTTGGTGTATTTAAGCATATTTTGGTGATACCAAGAAAAATGACAATACTATTCTATTGTAGCTACATTGATCTTGTCCTAAACCTGTCCTAAAGTTTTTGTGTCCAAACCAAACCATGACAAGGTGAAAGCAGTAATTGAGGTCCAGGTATATGATAGTCAATCTGTATCACAGCTTCCTTAGCTTGAATACAACGACTGAAATTTGACCAGATGCAAAGAAAAACATCTTAAAAAGTCATCAATTCAGTTTAATCAAAGCAGCAGAAAACTTGTTTGTGTGTTTAGGGTATTTTTGTGCATTTTAGTGTATTTGTTGTATATACAACATTGTTTTTGGTGTATTGTGTATCTGGACTCTATTTTGAGGAATGCATCTCACCCACTTCACCATCTTGAGGTGTTCAGGGAGAGCACCTTCAGCCACAGACTGATCCCCCCTCGGTCCAGGACTGAACGCAGTAGGAGGTCCTTCCTGCCTGCTGCCATTAGACTTTACAATATCACTGTGCGATAAATGATTGTGTTATTTTACATTACCATATATATGTGTGTGTGTGTGTGTGTGTGTATATATACACACACACATACACACACACACACAGGGTGGGGAAGCAAAATTTACAGGGGTTCCCAAATTTTTCCATGCCAAGCCCCCCCCCCCCCCCAAACAGCATTAGCTTCTGGCTGGGGCCCCCCCTCTGCAAACCAATCAAATATACTACAAAATCTGTCAAGAAACACTGACTTTTAGAATGTGTTTTCTTACTTTTATTCACTATACAATAACTAGAAAACTGAGCAAATCAATAAAATCTAGTCAAAACCAGATACTGTAGGGACATGTTATGGAACTTAGGTAAACATGCATACAGGGTGGGGAAGCAAAATTTACAATGAACATTTAGTTGTTTTTTCTCAGCAGGCACTACGTCAATTGTTTTGAAACCAAACATATATTGATGTCATAATCATACCTAACACTATTATCCATACCTTTTCAGAAACTTTTGCCCATATGAGTAATCAGGAAAGCAAACGTCAAAGAGTGTGTGATTTGCTGAATGCACTCGTCACACCAAAGGAGATTTCAAAAATAGTTGGAGTGTCCATAAAGACTGTTTATAATGGAAAGAAGAGAATGACTATGAGCAAAACTATTACGAGAAAGTCTGGAAGATACTATTAAAGAAGAATGGGAGAAGTTGTCACGCGAATATTTGAGGAACACTTGCGCAAGTTTCAGGAAGCGTGTGAAGGCAGTTATTGAGAAAGAAGGAGGACACATAGAATAAAAACATTTTCTATTATGTCAGTTTTCTTGTGGCAAATAAATTCTCATGACTTTCAATAAACTAACTGGTCATACACTGTCTTTCAATCCCTGCCTCAAAATATTGTAAATTTTGCTTCCCCCCCCGTATGGATGGATGGATGGATGGATGGATGGATGGATGGATGGATGGATGGATGGATGGATGGATGGATGGATGGATGGATGGATGGATGGATAGATAGATAGATAGATAGATAGATAGATAGATAGATAGATAGATAGATAGATAGATAGATAGATAGATAGATAGATAGATAGATAGAAAAATTTATTCTGTTTTTAAAAACTTCTGCGTTCCATTGTTGGTTGTATGTGGGTTGTCTATTGTAATGGGTCAGTGTACTGCTGCTGTTGTAACAAACAATTTCCTGCTAAGGATCAATAAAGAATCTATCTATTTTTTTCTGTATTTTCATTTATTTTTTTTAGTGCATTTTCTTGTATTTTTGGTGTATTTTAGCATATTTTGGTGATGCCAGGAAAAATGACAATAGTCATCTATTGTAGTTTTAAAGCTGATCTTGTCCTAAACCTATCCAAAAGTTTTTTTTGTGTTGAAACCAAACCAAACCATGGCAAGGTGAAAGCAATAATTAGGTCTGGGCCTATGGCAGTCAATCTGAATCACAGCTTTAATGTGAATGGAACGACTGAAATTTGACCAGATGCCAAGAAAAACCTCTTAAAAAGTTATAAATTCAGCTTCAAAGCTGCAGATAACCTGTTTGTGTATTCAAGATATTTTCTGTACATTTTAGTGTTTTTTTGTTTTTGTTTTTTTTATAGTTTATGGTGTTTTTCCATTTATTTTAATGTATGTTTTCTGCATTTTCTTGTATTTTTGTGTATTTTAGCATATTTTGGTGATGCCAAAAAAATGACAATGGTCATCTATTGTAGCTTTAATGCTGATCTCGTCATAAACCTATCCAAAAGTTGTTTTTGTGTTGAAACCAAACCAAACCACGGCAAGGTGAAAGCAATAATTATGTCTGAACATATGACAGTCTATCTGAATCACAGCTTTCTTATTTCTTGTAAAATGTAGGTGGTAAGTTTTCCTCCTCTTTTCTTGTTCTTCCTGGTAGTTTTCAAACTTCAACTAGACTGGCAAACTTCGAAAACTACCAATAAGAACAATTAACTGGACAAACGAGAACTTAACACTGACTTCTTGTTGTTGTTGTTGTTATTATCGGGTAAGAAAGCACCTTTCTGCATCATTTCGCGCTGACATTATTTCAATCCTGCTAATATCTAGATGAAGTTAACACTTATCCTGTACAAACAGCTGCTGTGTTTTCCTTAATTACCTCAATAATGGCAGTCTAATTTATCCTGGCAGAGTTTTATAATGAATCAACTAAAACACCTGTGTAAATCAGACCCGCTGCGTACTGGAGTTCCGAGGTCGAACCTGTGACTGACGGACGAAGGCTACGGTAATTATCTGTCGCTGTTACTTCGGCAGCAGCAGAACAACGTGTTCCACAAACTCTGCAAGTTAACGTGGACTAAAAACAGAACAGTTGAGTGCTGACAGATATCGCTATAAACAACCTGAAATAAACTCACACGCCTTAGTGACCTGTGATGCAATAAACCCACAGGTTAATGCAACAGTCTGTGTTAAAACTCTTTAATTACGCTGATAAACATGCCTCTTAAAATGAACGTTTCATGTCTGTATTAGCCCTCTGACAAGTAGAACATCTGACAAATGCACATCACAGTCCAAGATCACAAGAAAGTCCAGCCCTAGCCGAAATTATTTTTCATAATTTAACATGTTTGCGATATTATCTGTCATTTATCCGGTCTGATCAGAAGCTGTCGGCAAATCAAGTCTCAGCATACACTGTTCCAGGGGTGTCGAACTCATTTTAGTTCAGGGTCCGTATTCTGCTAAATTTGATCTGAAGTGGGCCGGACCAGAAAAATAATAACAATAACCTATAAATAATGACAAGTCCAAATTTTTGTCTTTGTTTTAGTGTAAAAAAAACCCATGAAATTATGAAAATACTTTTATAAACTATCAAAAAAAAAAAGAAAAAAATGAAATTTAAATTAAAAAACATAAGAAAAATCAGTGTAATTTTAACAATATTCGGCCTCAACTTCTCATTTCTCCATGTGCATTATGGATCGGATCTACAAAGACACTAAACACTGAGGGACAGGCAGAAAAATTATTAAAATTGTGCTTAATTTTCTTTAGACATTTCAGGTTGTTCATATTTGTTCAGGTTATTCACATTTTAGTGTTACAGGATAGTTTGGAAATGTAAATATTTTCATAATTTAATGTTATTTATTGCACTAAAACAAAGGAAAAAATAATTAAGTTGTTAATTCTAGATTTTTTTTGGGCTCAATTGAAGATTTTTTTTACTTAATTGAAGATTTTTTTTGGCTTAATTGAAAATTTTTTTTGGCTTAATTCAAGATTTTTTTTTAAACTTAACTGAAGATTTTTTTTGGCTTAATTCAAGATTTTTTGCTAAATTTTTTTTTTTTTTTTTTGGCTTAATTCAAGATTTTTTTTTGCTAAATTTGAGATTTTTTTTGGCTTATTTGAAGATTTTTTTTTTTTTTTTTTGCTTCATTCAAGATTTTTTTTACTTCATTGAAGATTTTTTTTGGGCTTAATTCAAGATTTTTTGCTAAATTTGAGATTTTTTTTGGCTTAATTCAAGATTTTTTGTTTACTTAATTGAAGATTTTTTTTGTCTTACTTCAACATTTTTTGCTAAGTTTGAGATTTTTTTTTTTTTTTTGCTTAATTGAAGATTTTAAATTCTTAACAATTCCCATCCCTAGCACAAACACATAAATAAAACCTCTAAGCAAATTTTAGCAAAAATTCTGCCCTTACATTCAGTAAAACACAGTGTGCGGCAGTCCAGTACGTTGCACAGGTAGTGATAGTGGTAGTAGTAGGTGGGGGGTGGGGGGGGTGTTGAGCCACATTATGTAATAAATTCCCATTATGTAATAAAAGTTCAAAATGTAATAAGAATGTCACGTCATCTTGTAATAAAGCCGCATTATGTAATAAACTGATGCATTTTGTAACAAACTAACTCAATGTATTATGTAGCAAATTTTTTCGCATTATGTCGTAAGTTATTACAATTTGAGAAATTTATTACAAAATGCATTTGAAACATTTTTACTTTCAGGAAAATGTAATGTGCTAAATTAATCTTTAAACTGTGTGGTTAAAGTTCTGATTCCATTACCTGTAGCTCCTGTGACTAATTTCTTCTAAATTGCTCTGAAATTATATTAATTTGGATTGTTATTACATAATGAACCATGTTATTACATTTTTTTTTTAAAATAAAAATGTGTCAAGTGCATTTTTTTTAATAAATTTCCCAAACTGTAATAAC
The DNA here is from genome assembly GCF_902148855.1 of Sphaeramia orbicularis. Taxonomy (NCBI): domain Eukaryota; kingdom Metazoa; phylum Chordata; class Actinopteri; order Kurtiformes; family Apogonidae; genus Sphaeramia; species Sphaeramia orbicularis. Next base: position 18,117,516 of record NC_043977.1, read on the forward strand.
TTACTACATAATGTGAAAAAATTGACTATATAATGCGTTGACGTAGTTTATTACAAAATGCGGCTTTATTACAAGATGACGCGACATTCTTATTACATTTTGAACTTTTATTACATAATGGGAATTTATTACATAATGCGGCTCAACAAGGCCACGAACCGAAATAGTTCAGTACAAACGAGCGCACCGTTACACCCCTAGTGTTCAGCTGTTTTTTTTTTTTTCCTTACCTGGTCTTCTTGTACTGTCATTACACATCACACTTCAAGGTCAAGAGCTTTCGTCTTCTTTATTCTCTCTGATCCACGTTTCCGTCTTTCTCTGACTGTCCTTAATCACAGAAAATCAGAAGAACAACTGATTTTAGAGCGAAGCAATCACACGTTATAATCTGCAAATGTGAAAATATGACGACTGAAATTAATGGATACACTGTGACTTTGTTTCCATTCCAAAGTTAATCTACTTTTTATATATTCAAAGGTGTATTCTTATCACCCCTATAATTATATGAACCAAGCATCCTGTTTGGATGTTATTTCCACTTGCGATCAAAGTCAGCTTGTTGCTTCTCGACATGAAAGTAGAACAACAAACATACTGAAAAAAAAAAAAAGGCAGAAAGTTGTAAGAAACTTTCAACATGAATCTTCCCTAGGGTTTTATTTCCTTTCAAAGTCCTGCTAATGCTGGATTCTGAGCCAGTTGATTTCTCTTCTTTGCTCTCCCTGACTTCTTCTCTTCTTACTGGGAAATGCTCCAGCTAATAGCCAGGGGAATGAAGGCCATTTGCCTCCTTCAGCCACTCTGGCCTCCCATGATGCCCCACATGGATCCCATTCTGGGCATTCATTAAAGCCATCCCACCCCCCCCCCTACCCTCACAGAAAGGACCTCCTTGCTACTCATGCCTCCTATTCTTAAGTCTGTGGGAGTCAAATTATTGCAAAGACATTGTTCAGTCATAGTGAGCTGATGTGTGGGCTGCTCCGAAAGAACGTCTTCTTATGATCTGCTACAGATACTGAGCAACATCGAGAACGCCTGTTGATTCTATTAAACGTTCACACAGTTACAGACCGACAACTTCAAAACATTTTACAGAAAAATAACTGTATTAGAGCCCGGCCGATACCGATATTGGGGGCTAAAAAAAAAGCCGATATCCAGTATATCGGCCGATATCACTGGTCTACAAGGAAAATGCTTCCGGGTCATTCCACCTCAATTCAACGGGTTTAGAAAAAAATTCCTGCTCGACCATCTTGAATTTGCTTCAAATTTTTACCATGTGAAGTTCAACCAAGAAAACTAGCCCAGCCAAAATTTCAGACCGATATATCGAATGTATCCAAAGAAAGAAATTCTTGAAGGTACCCCCCTCTTTGCTGTTTTTGGTGCATTTCGCGATTGTCTTAAAATGCAGTGAAGTTTAAAATGCAATATCTCAGTAAGTTTTCTAGCAAAATGCATGAAATTTTCAGTAAAGGAAGACGACCACATATAGATTGCACATGTCTATTCTCAATAACATTGTCTATATTGGGACTGTGGTATGACCTTGGGAAATCTGGAAAATAAACTTGAAACTTTTACGAACCCCGATATTTATTGACCAATTAAACACAAACCAAATATGAATTAAAACCAGTTTGACTTTACAGATATATTGGCCGATATGTGAAATAAGAACACTGATCTACACAGGATATAATAATCTTATATTAGATAATTGTGGACAGGTGGATAAACAGTTGCATAAATCTTTGTTTATCTCACAAATATTATTTACACAACTTTCAAATTCAAACTATTCAATCACAAAATTAGAGCAAAAAATATGACTGACCACAAAATTATGTTTTCACTCACAAATTTTGATGTTTCAGCCTCATGGCGCTACAACTTCTTATGTGGACTAAGGACTAAACTGAGCATGTGCAGAGTGAATTAGTTGAGTCCTAAGTTGTTCCTGATTGGAGCAACTGCAAGAGTTACAACTGACCCGTGTTACAACTGTCCCCAGTCTCCCCTATACTAGAATGAAACTGTGACATGGTATGAGAGGGTGAATGCTTCATAAGACGGGGGGGGTGCCGTGATTGTCCGAGCGGGGGGGGGGCGGGTTTAGCGGTCCATCCTTGTCAGAGCGTGCGGTAGCGGTCCGTGATTTTCGCCTGGAAGCTTGGAGCTGTGAGGTGGAAGTACTAACCACTGTACCACCAGGCCGCCCACTTGATGAACTTTTAATCAGCTTTTGTAGGACATTTACTAGAATGGATAACATTATTTCCTGAAATTATGCAAATTGGAGAAGAGGAGTCTGGAACATTTTCTGAAATCTGATGATTTGAAGTGGATTTCCTCTGAAGCTACAACAGCTTTATGTCACCTCTTAGCAAGTCCCTATGATTCACATTCGACACCTAAAAGCTGTAAATCCTCTTATTCCTAGTCTTTCATAGGTAATAGAACACATTCCTAAACATTTCTAACCATATTCAATATATGCTGTGCATTGTTTCGACAAAACATTGCTACCGTCGACAGAAAGAAACAACTGTCAGCAACTGTGGCACATCTAACCTCAGCACTGTCCTATATTCTGTACTTCTGTATTATATTTAATGTGCCACATACAGCATCACTGCTAAGTCTTATAATACATTCACAAACATGACATTTCTTTTGGAATATAATGTCAAAACATGCATAATAAGATTGTTAGCCAAAATGCAGTCCAGGTTTTAACCCTTTCATGCATGAATTATGAGAACCTTCGTCAAGATTTTTTGTCTAGAGTGTTTTTATTCCTCCTTAGGCATGAAAAAAACAATGTGATCCAGTTCTTTTTTTTTTTTTTTTTTTTCCATGTAGTTATAAAAACGTCCACTCAGCTACACCATGCATTTAATTTTTGAAGTAAAGAAAGATATATTTAAAACCCAATAGAGTCAGAGCACAGTAATGCCCGTCAGAGAGTGAACTTTAATTGATTGCCATTCCAACGTTTATATCAGTATAAAGTAGCTCCTTGTTTTGGATAATCCCTTATGGTGCAACTAAAGCAAAAATGAATTTAAAAGTAAAAATATGGGTCATTTGGCAACACTAACCTGTCAAATTGTCTCTAAAATGTCCTGTCAGAGAGATTTCGAATATCATATGTTGACCCAATAGCAGGAAGTGATCTGAAAAAAATGAAATTAAAACATTAACTGCTGCTAATGTGACGTTTTCTCATATTTTAACATATTTTAATACTAGTTTATTTCTCACTTCATGGAGGTAATATGCAAAAAAAAAAAAAAAAAATTGTTAAAAAAAACCCAAAACAAACAAAAACTGGTAAAAACAGTCGAACAATTAACAGTTGATTTACACTAAAACATGTTACTGCAGATCAGGTTTATCAAGAACAGCAAAGTTATAGTAACGGTATGAATTGCAGTATGTAGGATGATGCATAAGCAGCTGATGTGGAACTAAAACAACAAAACCCATGAATATACAAGAGAATAGCTGCAGAATAACTGTCCACTGTAGTGACTGCGATGCATGAAAGGGTTAAAATACAGCTAAGCTACAACACACTGTATTTCATTTAGATATATATACAGGGTGGGGAAGCAAAATTTACAATATTTTGAGGCAGGGATTGAAAAACAGTGTATGACCAATTAGTTTAATGAAAGTCATGAGAATTTATTTGCCACAAGAAAACTGACATAATAGAAAATGTTTTTATTCTATGTGTCCTCCTTCTTTCTCAGTAACTGCCTTCACACGCTTCCTGAAACTTGCTCAAGTGTTCCTCAAATATTCGGGTGACAACTTCTCCCATTCTTCTTTAATAGTAATAATATAGTTATATTATATATATTTAATAGTAATAATAATAATAATAACTTCATATTGTATTTTATTGCATTTCTAACTGTCTTGTTGTCTACCTCATGTTCAATTGCCATTTTTCTCATGGATTTGGTTGGATCCTTTAGGATTTTGGATTTGAGAGCTTTAATAAAAGCTTTGGTACGTTTTTTGTTGCTTCCTCCACTTCCAGACTTTCTCGTAATAGTTTTGCTCATAGTCATTCTCTTCTTTCCATTATAAACAGTCTTTATGGACACTCCAACTATTTTTGAAATCTCCTTTGGTGTGACGAGTGCATTCAGCAAATCACACACTCTTTGACGTTTGCTTTCCTGATTACTCATATGGGCAAAAGTTTCTGAAAAGGTATGGATAATAGTGTTAGGTATGATTATGACATCAATATATGTTTGGTTTCAAAACAATTGACGTAGTGCCTGCTGAGAAAAAACAACTAAATGTTCATTGTACATTTTGCTTCCCCACCCTGTATATATATATATATATATATTTATATGTTTAGAAATGTCTGTAGACTTTGGGATCCTCTCCTCTTTAAATTCCATATTGTGCTGAGAAAAGAGTGCCCTGAATAATTGTTTTCCAAAATGTGCATTAGGACTCAAATTGCCTTAAGTACTTTGTTGTGAAGAACAGAATGGAGGTGATAAAGCCCTGTTACTAAAAACCTCTCTTGCTAGAGAACCTCTAAGTCAAAGTGACTCACCCGCTACAGTGTGTGTGTGTGTGTGTGTGTGTGTGTGCGTGTGTGTGTGTGTGTGTGTACTAAAGGACATGGGCTTAATCCAAATCTCCACACTCACCGACTCTTGGACTTGGAGTCGTATTCCCTCAAAGGGGATGATGGCTCAAGGTTGTCCCACCGTCAAATCATCAAGTGCATACGGGCTCCGATGCACATTTTTCAATCCCATAATGCACCTGTTTCTTTAGGTTTATACATGTGTCTTAAATCGAGTGCAGCTGGAGACTGGGATTGAGCTTTAAATTTACTTCTCTGAGTTTAAGTGTAAGACTTGGAACTTTGATGGTGAAATTCAGTCGTAGACTCATTTCTCTCACAGTATTCTTCTTCCCATACATCAATGGACAAAACTATTGGGACACATCACATGGACAGGATGAAGGACCTCCCTTTCCTATTAGTGTATTAGGCAGAAATAGAGGAACAGGGTGTGTAAAAAAAAAACAAAAAAAAAACCCCAAAAAAACAAGGTGTGTAATATTCCAGCGGGCGTATAGTGCAACTGCACCATGAGTCTCCTGCTGCTGATAAAATTTCAGACCGGGGGGTAAAATTTGCACTCACACGGACCCTTGAGAATCACTCTAACATTTCGTTGCATTTTGACATGGTAATACCCATGACAAGGTAAGAGAGTAATACAGGGTGACACAAAAAAAACGGGAACTTTTTAACAATCCAATAAAACCGAGAGTGATGGAAGAAAAATATTTTATTCATAGTAATTGAAACCTTAAACCATACCATTTAAGAAACAATGATGGAATTTTCATTTTTTAAAAATGACTTCCTGTAGATGGCGTCCTCCTGTACGAATGCATTCTTGAAATCTGCTGTTGAGATTCCTCATTGACCGCTGCAACATCTCAGCTGGGATACTGTGAATTTCATCCTGAATTCTCTGTTTTAACTCATCCAGAGTTCTTGGTCGAGTCGTGTACACTTTACTCTTGAGATAGCCCCACAAGAAAAAATCACAAACGGACAAATCTGGCGATCTAGGGGGCCAGGGAACGTTACCGAATCTTGAGATCACACGGTTACCGAACAATTCTTGCACAGCCGCCAGTGGTTACTAAAATGGGGGTGTGTTTACTTGCTCAAGGTCACTGTCTCGCAGTGCTGCCACTTGCTCATGTCTGCCAATACGCACTTCAAAAATTCCCGTTTTTTTGGGTCACCCTGTACTTGTACAGGGTGGGGAAGCAAAATTTATAATATTTTGAGGCAGGGATTGAAAGACAGTGTATGACCAATTAGTTTATTGAAAGTCATGAGACTTTATTTGCCACAAGAAAATTTGCGCAATAGAAAATGTTTTTATTCTATGTGTCCTCCTTCTTTCTCAATAACTGCCTTCACACGCTTCCTGAAACTTGCGCAAGTGTTCCTCAAATATTCGGGTGACAACTTCTCCCATTCTTCTTTAATAGTATCTTCCGGACTTTCTCGTAATAGTTTTGCTCATAGTCATTCTCTTCTTTCCATTATAAACAGTCTTTATGGACACTCCAACTAGTTTTGAAATCTCCTTTGGTGTGACGAGTGCATTCAGCAAATCACACACTCTTTGGCATTTGCTTTCCTGATTACTCATATGGGCAAAAGTTTCTGAAAAGGTATGGATAATAGTGTTAGGTATGATTATGACATCAATATATGTTTGGTTTCAAAACAATTGACGTAGTGCCTGCGGAGAAAAAACAACTAAATGTTCATTGTAAATTTTTCTTCCCCACCCTGTACTTGTACAGGGTGACCATAGTAACCATTGGCGGCTGTGCAAGAATTGTTCGGTAACCCCGGTAATCACAAACGGACAAATCTGGCGATCTAGGGGGCCAGGGAACGTTACCAAATCTTGAGATCACACGGTTACCGAACAATTCTTGCACAGCCGCCAATGGTTACTTACCCAAAAAAACGGGAATTTTTGAAGTGCATATTGGCAGACATGAGCAAGTGGCAGCACTGCGAGACAGTGACCTTGAGCAAGTAAACACACCCCCATTTTAGTAACCATTGGCGGCTGTGCGAGAATTGTTCAGTAACCGTGTGATCTCAAGATTCGGTAACGTTCCCTGGCCCCCTAGATCGCCAGATTTGTCCGTTTGTGATTTTTTCTTGTGGGGCTATCTCAAGAGTAAAGTGTACACGACTCGACCAAGAACTCTGGATGAGTTAAAACAGAGAATTCAGGATGAAATTCACAGTATCCCAGCTGAGATGTTGCAGCAGTCAATGAGGAATCTCAACAGCAGATTTCAAGAATGCATTCGTACAGGAGGACGCCATCTACAGGAAGTCATTTTTAAAAAATGAAAATTCCATCATTGTTTCTTAAATGGCATGTTTTAAGGCAGGGGTGGGCAATTAATTTTCTCATGGGGCCACATGAGAAACTGACAATTATTAAGGGCCGAATCAATGCACTTGCAGCTCTGCTCAATATACAGTATATCTCTATAAAAACAGTAAATGAAACAATACAATGACACAATGAAAATGTGGAGTACAGAATATAACTATTTAATGAATATTCACAAAAACATTTCTGAAAATGTGCAAAACCAGCTCCATGTTAAATTTACATTAAAAACCATAAATGCAGCCTTTGTTTGTTTGCATATCTCAGTTCCTTTTCTGACTTCAGTGAAGAAATACTTAGAAGTCCATGTCTTGGTAAAATCTTTGCATTCTTAATCAAACTTTCTGTCTTTTTTTGGCCTTAGCTGACATCTTAATGGGCTGAAACTGACCAACAAACCAATAACCTTTATTATAACCATAAGCTTTATGCTGAGTACGGAAAGCATGTGCAAAAAAATGCTAATTTAGCGGATCCTACAAAATAAAAGCTGTGCCGTTGCATTGGTTGCATCTATTACCATGATATATATTTGCATTGACTTTTAATTTTCCAGTGACCTCATGCGGGCCAGTCAGGGTCAGCTATCGGGCCGCACGTGGCCCGTGGGCCTTACTTTGCCCAGGTCTGGTTTAAGGTTTCAATTACTATGAATGAAATATTTTTCTTCCATCACTCTTGGTTTATTGGATTGTTAAAAAGTTCCTGTTTTTTCGTGTCACCCTGTATATTAATAACTACAAGCACTCGGAGAGCGTAGACCTCCGCCAAGGCAGATCAGATCAAAGTTTGATTCAGCATTACTTGGAAAGTTCGCTGGCTTTTCTCCACTCAGCTACACCGGCACCGGCATTTGGATCTAGTGCGTGTGGAGTGCCAAAAAAAAAGCATGAGTTTCAAAATAAGAGTCCGTATGTATAAATGAACTAAGACTTGCTTGAAGGGCAGAACGGCATTAACGGGAGAAAAAAAAATTGTCGGCGTTATTTAATGAATGCGTTAAAGCAGTAATAACGCGTTAACTTGCCCAGCCCTAGTGACGATACATTGAGACGATAGTCAATTGTTGTAGGGTCCACAACAATCAGTCTTTTATGGGGCCCATAATTGGTAGCGGTGCCCCTATCCACATGCATATAACATAGTACGGCGTATCTCAAGGTCGCAAGTTGGAGAGCACTCGTATACAGTATCTGTCAAATGATACAAACAGAAAGCTGGAGTCGAGCTGAAAATCTGAAATAAAAGGGAGGAAATGACATGGTGACGTAAGTACCTCAAATTTAAAGTATGCTTTTATTGGCATATACAGGGGTTGGACAAAATAATGGAAACACCTTTACCTCAAGATGATAATGCCCCAATCCATACAGCTAGAATTGTTAAAGAATGGCATGAGGAACATTCTAATGAAGTTGAGCATCTCGTATGGCCGGCACAGTCCCCAGACCTCAACATTATTGAGCATTTATGGTCAGTTTTAAAGATTCAAGTAAGACGTCGATTTCCACCGCCATCGTCTCTAAAAGAGTTGGAGGGTATTCTAACTGAAGAATGGCTTAAAATTCCTTTGGAAACAATTCACAAGTTGTATGAATCAATACCTCGGAGAATTGAGGCTGTAATTGCCGCAAAAGGCGGACCTACACCATATTAAATTATAATTTGTTGATTTTTTAAGGTGTTTCCATTATTTTGTCCAACCCCTGTAAATGAGTTAATTTGAGTAAAATGTGATGAATATGCTTATTTGACTTTCAGATTCATGCATTATAGTTAATACGGATACCAAGTGTTTCCAACTATTCCTATTTCTGGATCTGTAACACTTGAAAATGACCTTCACAAAACAACATCTCTAAAACAGACTCTTCCGATTTGACCTCAATAGCGTGATATTTGGAGTATAAATATAGACGGAACATTTTCCTTACTTTACCGTGACATTGCCTGTGACGGTGGCTGCTTGACCTCACAAAGGGGTGGCGAGCCAACACTCAGGTCATGTGGCACTAAATATTTCCACATCATTTCTCCGCGGTCCCTGATGTGAAGCTCCCAAAACATCCCCGCAACTGACGGGCACCTACAAGACATTTTCCCCAAGAAGATCCACAGAGACTTTATGTCTGCTTTAACCTTCAGACTGTTGTCTACCATTCAGCACTCCCCCTGTTCGACCCAACCAAATCCTGCAAAATGGACTCACACCGAGAGCCCCAAACCCAACTAAAAAGAGCACTTGACCATCCCTAGACACGTTAACTTACACCGAAAACTGTATGGTAAAAGGATTGTACTGTAGCCCCAGTGACACAGGGGCGAAAATCCCAGTGCATCGTTGGTGGGGATGGCGGGGTGGGGGCAGTAAACAGTAAAATCTCAGGGCAAGGAAAAAAAATCCTTTATCTTCATACCGTGCTGTCTGGCATTCTCTCTACGGCAGCAGGTCTTAACGCACAATTCCTATTTTTTGGGTGATATCTGATTTTTTTGTGCGCTCGTTCATATTACACATTAAATACGACTTCTATCAGTTTTGAGTATGAAATGAATGGGACTCTGAAGTGACCCGCATGTGCCTAAGAAGTCCTGACGTAGGCCTAATATGTGACCACGCAGGCATGCACTGTGTTTCCGGAAGTAACACTCCTGAGACATAGAATTAGGACGATTGTCACATCTTAATGGCGTAAAAGTTGGATAAATGCGACCTGGCCATTCAAATTGAAGTTGCGTTGCAAAATATCGGATAGGTATCGGATTAAGGACGACATATGAAACTGGCCTGGGTCGGATTTATGTTGTTCAAACTGTCTTTAACAGATCAGATACAGGTCACATATGGGTGAATGGTGTAAAATTAACGTAAATAATTAAAATTGTCATATAAGGTAGAGGAGACGTCAGGAAGAATAGCAACTGATGTTTCAGTTGCTAATAGGGATCGTATTTTCAGGGGAAAAACACCTAAAAAGACATACCCAAAGTAAATGAAGAATTACTTCACAATAATAAGGTTCATATGGATGTTCTTGGTGTCTATGGACATTTAGAGACCTCACAGAATCTATTCCCATTATCTAAAATATTGTATCTATTACTATGCCTGAATAAACTGTAACAAACTAAAAGAGAAATTAGAATTTTCTATCCTCGCCTGTTTTTGTTTCGGCTGGATTGTCGATGATATGCATAAATTAATTGTTCGTGTCGGAGATTTTTAATAGCGTATATTTCACCCCACAAAGATTAAAAATCTTGTTTGAACATTAAAGTTTGCACTAAAATACACTTTTGATGTACTTTTATTAACATTAAGGTCGAAACTTTGAGCAAAAGTTGAAAAATCATTCATTGTCTTGATTTATTATATTTTTATAGTAGATGAATATTAATATAATTTTTCGGCCCGCGTGTGGGCTGATAGGGCTAAAGGGGTTAATAAATGAAATGAAATACGGGCAAAAAAAAAATCTGATTTGGGCCACATTTGAACAATATAATTCATTTATTTCTCTTACTTGCTAAAGTCTTCATTCACAAATGTCAGTTCTGTAACACAAAGCCAAATTTGGTTTACTTTTTGAAGGATGTTGAACATTATTTAAAGCTTTTAGATAAATCTGGAAACAAAAAGGCTATAAAAACCAACAATATTTGTTCTGATTTAGAAATTTGTTATTTTCCCCAGTTGTATACATTGAATGTATACTATACCTCGATGAATAAAGATTTGTATGAAAAAATAATGATAATAATAACTAGAAAAGCACTCGGAGAGTGTCCGTCCATAACTTTTTTAGTTATCTTGCACATGGACAAACAGACAGACAGACAAACAGACAAACCAATGCCACCAAAAACATAACCTCCTTGGCAGAGGTAATAATAATAATCATTAGCTGCTAGCTTAATCGGGATGCTGAGAAAATGTGGTGAAATTGTGGAAAAGCAGGACAAATGTTGAAATTCCTATTTCAAGCGTGTGTGCGTGTTGAACAGTTGGTTTGATAAATAACTAACTGTCTTTCACTCGTGGTCTTACATCTCTGTTGGACTAGCGATTGACCAAATCTGCATCTGACTTTCTACAAACAGAAACAGCGGACCTGCTGCTCGCGCTGGAATTTGAAGAGAAACTTGAAAACTGTACCACTGTGACGAGGGGGGGTTGCACTTTTCAAAACTTAAAAAAAAATTTAAAAAAATCACTTATTAGGCAAGGGATATTGCTTGGTTTGGTTTCTTTGTTTCTTTGTTTGTTAACACTTTAGCAGCAAAACTATAGGTTGAATTCATACCAAATTGGGTTTATAGATTACCAGTGACCCAGAATAGATCTGATTACATTTTGGGAACAGTAGGTCAAAATAGGAAAAAAAAAAATTGTATGAATTTTTAAAACCTGTTTTCCCGCCCATTTACTTATAATGGGTGAAATTGCAAATGTCGGTAGCAACAAAACTATTGGTTGAATTCATACCAAACTGGGTTTATAGATTGCCAGTGATGCAGAACAGATGTCATTACATTTTGGGAAAAGTAGGTCAAAGTTGCAATTTTTTACGAAATTTTAAAATAAATAAAATAGATAAATAAATAGATAAATAAATAAATAATAATAAATAAAATAAAATAGTTAGCTAGTTTTCAGTCCATTGAGTGCAAGAATAAATTAATACTAAATACATATCCAAATATCCAAATAACATAACATTAAAGCTAGAACAGCTTCTCTTGCCTTATGCACCATTTTTCCTCCTCTGTTTCCCTCAAATAAGCAAAGAGCAAACACCTCTGGGATAGAAATGATTGTAAATGAGTATAACGTACAGTCCACCATGCTGGTCTGTTTACATCTAACTACCACTATTCCTTGCACTCAGGCAGTTTGGCGTGACTTGCCTGGAACGTTACAAAGTCGTGAGTCGTGGTTTGAAGTCGTGACTTACAGGCTTAAAAAATGACCTGGAATGCAGCATTCATTTTGGGAAAAGTAGGTCAAAGTTTGAATTCTTGATGAATTTTTAAAATCTTTTTTTCTCCCATTTTCTTATAATGGGCAACATTTCAAATGTCTATAAAAACATCAATTTTGTTTCAGTTTACTTCAGACTTGGCACATATATACAGGGTGTCCCATAAGTCTCCATACATAGGAAAAATAAACGTTTCTTGACATAAACCATTTTTATTTCTATAATATGCTCTATATGACTGCCATTTTGTCGGGAACACATTTCAATGCGTGTCCGCCACTGCTGAAGAACTATAAAGAAGAAATATAAAGAAATACATGTTAGAACCATATATGTATGGAATGTATTATGTCTCCTATGTATGGAGACTTATGGGACACCCTGTAGAGCACAGGTGTCAAACATGCGGCTCGGGGGCCAAATCTGGCCCGCCAAAGGATCCAGTCCGGCCCTTGGGATGAATTTGTGAAATGCAAAAATTACACTAAGAAATTAACAATCCTTTTAGTTCAGGTTCCACATTCAGAACAATTCAATGTCAAGTGGGCAGGACCAGTAAAATACGATCATAATAATATATAAATAATGACAACTCCAAATTTTTCTCCTTGTAAATGTAAATATTTTCATGTATTCACACTAAAACAAAGTATAATTTCACAAAAAAAGTGAATAAACTGAACAAATATGAACAACCTGAAATATGAAAGATGAAAGTAAGTACAGTTTTAACAAGATTCTTCCTGTTACTAAATGTTTTGTATATTTGTAGATCCACAGTGATCTGTAAGCTATAATGTACATGTGGAAATGATAAACTGAGGTAGAATATTGTTAAAATTACACTTATTTTTTCAGTTTGTTCATGTTATTCATATCTTTTGAAAGGATAGTTTGTAGATGTAAACCTTTTCACACAGTAAATTTACTCTTTTCGCTCTAAAACATAGAGAAAAGTTTGGAGTTGACATTATTTCTATATTATTATGTTATTATTTCACTGGTTCGGCCCACTTCAGATCAAATTTAGCTAAATGTGGCCCCTGAACTAAAATGAGTTTGACACCCCTGCTGTAGAGGCAACTGATATGATGACATCTGCACACGTAGACATGATGACATCAGCCGGATCGATGCCAAAATAAGATACAATATGTGCGAGGGGCGGGGTTTGTTGTGCCTGGAACCACTTGTAATACATAGAACCACTTGTATCATGCCTTCTAAATTCAAAATTATTTTCCTGTTTTTTGTTGTTTTTTTTTTTTTTTTGGGGGGGGGGCAACCTTATTATTAGGGGAGACATCACCCCCCCCCCCCCCCCGTGATTTCCGCCTATGTATTGACAATGTCCAGGTGGTGCCAGTAATAACAGATTCCAAACATACAGAGTAAATATCATCCTGGTGTTTCTCCGATGAGCCTATTTGCAGATGGAGTTTGTGACTGTTTGGAAAAACTGTTTCTCCACCTTCTGCTCATGTCCTCTGCGCTGCTAGAGTCTGTATGCAATTAGCTTAGGTTTGCATGAAGACTGCAAACAGGAGTAAACAGCCAGCTAGATCCATCTGCCCACAGCCGACTGAAAGTTGCAGTAGACTGACTTCCAGGAGTTGTGCCATCTCTGCAAGGTTCTCAGACAACCTGTAAAGACTCCATTAAGTAACTGGGCTTGCACAGATAGAGTTGTCAGACTGCCTGTAAAAGCATAAGCTGTCATTTTTACAGCTGTTTTATTTCACCGCACTGCATTAAACAAACAGGCTAAAGCATCTTGTTTATTTTTCAATTTGTCAGTGAGCGAATTAGACACAACTTAGTATGCTAGGTTAAGAAAAACACTACTTAGATAGTCCATCCAGTATCACTTAGAGACTAAAAAAGCTGTTATGGGGGAAAAAAACCGCTTCAAAGTTTCAAGGTAAAAGTGAGTTTGAATGAAAGTTTCATTTTTAAAGTTGTAAGTGTGGTGAATGTTTGCATAACTTCAGGGACTGCAGCAGTCTGAGGGGAATATTAACTATAATACTGTCACTTAGCTTTAGACTGAAGTACAGTTAATGTGAGACTCAGCAGAATGGAGTCAATGTGTGCATCTTATACTCATGTTATATATACTTGTATATTTATTAATTCATATAATCTCAAGTGGTAAGAAGTGGATGTTTTTGCAATAAAATGACTTAAGTCTTGTAATGTGGAGTGTGTAACCTTTTGTCATATTTCTTTAAGAACCTTGTTCAATTTTAAGCAAACATATCTGAAGTGAGCACACCACACACTCACTAGTCGCTTTTCCATCGGACATCTGCGCAAAACTTTACTAAATGTTGAAAAAAACAGAAGTGTGTAGTGTCGGTTTTTCCATTAAATCACAAATGCGATGATTTGTTTATTTATTATTGCGAGATGACATGAGAAGTCATTCCATAAACATGGCGACGAACAAAAATATAGTGTTGATTTACAGATATATTCATTATTATTACATATTACCCCTCTATCTCATACTAAATTAAAAAGTGATTGGGTTTCCTGGTGTGTCCACACATACCGCAACATGTTTCTTCTTCTTCGCTTGTTGTAATGTATGTCAACATCCGTTTTTTTAATTCACCTGATTGTAGTTGCGAAAAAAGGTCTTTCCATTGCAGTCTTGCATAATATACTATTTGCGCAACGCCTGAAAAACTACCACTTGCCAGCGTAAAAACTTTTAATCAAAAAATGAGACTTTTGGTGAAATTGTCATTTTTCCATTAGGTACTGTACATTTTTATGCGCAAGTTAAATTTGCACAATTTAAGGGTCAATGGGAAAGTGACTAATGTGTGCACCTTACACTCATGTTATATGTATATATATATATATATATATATGTATTTATTAATTGATATAATCTCAAGTGGTAAGAAGTGGATGTTTTCACAATACAATGACTTGTGTTTTCTAATGTGGAGTGTGTAACCTTTTGTCATATTTCTTTAAGAACCTTGTTCAATTTTAAGCAAACATATCTGAAGTGAGCACACCACACACTCACTAGTCGCTTTTCCATCGGACATCTGCGCAAAACTTTACTAAATGTTGAAAAAACAGAAGTGTGTAGTGTCAGTTTGTCCATTAAATCACAAATGCGATGATTGGCTTATTTATTATTGCGAGATGACACGAGAAGTCATTCCATAAACATGGCAACGAACAAAAATATAGCATTGATTTACGGATATATTCATTATTATTACTAGTGGCATTGTACCCGTGGTGCCACTGTGTGATAGCTTGATAAGTAGAAGTTGTCTGCCACCAATATCCATTCGTAAAGTACCCTTTAATCATGCATTGTGCAGGTAATAATTTGAGCCAACACGTGAGGAATGAAGGGAAGAGCATGTATTTGTTTGGCCTGTCAAGCATGATTACATTCATACAGCGGTAGTGAACTGCAGCCTTCACATTGTAGCATGGTCTGGTAGGAGGAGAAATGTCATGAACAGCAGCATAACCACCAGTTTTGGGCAAATTACTTCTAAAAGAGTAATTAGTTATAGTTATTTAATTACTTTTCCAAAAAAGTAATAGAATTAGTAACAGAATTACTCCTTCTTAATTGTAATTAGTTACCTGGGAAAGTAATTACTGCCTTAGTTTTTTTTAAAACCTTCAAATATGTAAAAGGAAACAGATTTTTGATTGTGTTTCACAGCCTGTTGCATGGAGTAGAATAGCAGACAGGTACTGAATACTATAACTGTGGGGAGGCTGGGGTCCACCAGGGCCCGGCTTTTCCACCACATAAGTGCATATCTGCATTTATAGGAAGAAGATGCTCCTCCAGTTTATTCCACATCTCCACTTTTTTCAGTCACTCCTCCTGGATACAGCAGTAAATGTCTCCAGTCCAGTCAGCTGGACTCACTGATAACTCCTCCCCTAAATTAGCTGTGCACATAGCTGCGTTGAAGTGAATGTGGTGTGCTAGGACAAGTCAAACTCAGATGTCATTAGTTGTTCAGGTGAAGGCAGCGTGGACAACTCAGACTCATGTGGCACACAGGTGAAGCATGAAGACAGTGTGGGCAAATTGAATATAAGAATGGCTTGTTAACAAATGGCTCACAATGAATCGGTTGTTATTGTTCACTTAAAAGAGCCGTTCCAAAGTGTCGACTCGTCCGCGAACGTCACATCTCCCGTGCCTGGCTGAGCCAGGATGGCTAAAATCACCCAGAATACCTCACAACATTTGAATACGGACATAAAATTGTGCCTAGTAGATAGTCAGGTAATGTTTCTATGCATTTGGCGAGTTTGGCGGTGATTAGGCGTGTGAAGGCTGAGGAAACCCCGTACAAACACCCTCCCCTGCTGCAACATCGGGACTTGCACCGGACACAGAACGTCCATTATAGTAGAATATATTACCCCTCTATCTCGTACTAAATTAAAAAATAATTGGGTTTCCTGGTGTGTCCACACATACCGCGTTGTGTACCATGTTTCTTCTTCGCTTGTTGTAACATAAATCAACATCCAGTTTTTTAATTCACCTGACTCTAGTTGCAAAAAAATGTCTTTCCATTGCAGTTTTGCATGATATACTATTTGCACAACGCCCGAAAAACCACCTCTTGCCAGCGCAAAAACTTTTAATCAAAAAATGAGACTTTGGGTGAAACTGTCATTTTTCCATTAGGTACTGTGCATGTTCTATGCGCAAGTTATATTTGCTCAATTTAAGGGTCAATGGGAAAGCGACTAATGTGTGCACCTTACACTCATGTTTTATATATATATATATATATATATATATATATATATATATATATATATATATATATATATATATATATATATATATATATACAGGGTGGGGAAGCAAAATGTACAATGAACATTTAGTTGTTTTTTCTCAGTAGGCACTACATCAATTGTTTTGAAACCAAACATATATTGATGTCATAATCATACGTACCACTATTATCCATACCTTTTCAGAAACTTTTGCCCATATGAGTAATCAGGAAAGCAAACGTCAAAGAGTGTGTGATTTGCTGAATGCACTCATCACACCAAAGGAGATTTCAAAACTAGTTGGAGTGTCCATAAAGACTGTTTATAATGGAAAGAAGAGAATGACTATGAGCAAAAGTATTACAAGGAAGTCTGGAAGATACTATTAACTCTTTCAGTGCCATGGGCCAATTAAATCGGCTTTACGAATACAACCTTTAAAGTGCCACGGGCCGATCAGATCGGCTTTGGAGAACACGCCATATTTGTGTACAAACAAACCATCCACCCCCATTTCTTTCTCACATTTCGATGACGTTCTTTCTGTGTCCCCCTTTTGAGACCAATCAGACGGGAATTTGAGGTCACGCGACCGAATAAATTATGCAAATTACGATCAATAATGAATCGGCTGCATCCGGTGCGTTTTGAATCTAATCAGCGATCGGTCGGATGTTACCGAGCGGTTTCCTGCAGGATTCTTCAAATATTATAAAAACGACGCGAAATACTGAAAAACGGCCAAATTCTGTGGCACTTTTAAGGCTTATTAGCCCCTTAACTGTCTGGCACCGAAAGAGTTAAAGAAGAATGGGAGAAGTTGTCACCCCAATATTTGAGGAACACTTGCGCAAGTTTCAGGAAGTGTGTGAAGGCAGTTATTGAGAAAGAAGGAGGACGCATAGAATAAAAACATTTTCTATTGCGCAAATTTTCTTGTGGCAAATAAAGTCTCATGACTTTCAATAAACTAATTGGTCATACACTGTCTTTCAATCCCTGCCTCAAAATATTATAAATTTTGCTTCCCCACCCTGTACAAGTACAGGGTGACCCAAAAAAACGGGAATTTTTGAATTCCCCACCCTGTATATATGTATAGATATCATCTCAAGTGGTAAGAAGTGGATGCTTTCGGAATACAATGACTTATGTTTTCTAATGTGGAGTGTGTAACCTTTTGTCATATTTCTTTAAGAACCTTGTATAATTTTAAGCTAACATATCTGAAGTGAGCACACCACACACTCACTAGTCACTTTTCCATTGGACATCTTCGCAAAACTTTACCGATATTTACTAAATGTCAAAAAAACAGAAGTGCGTAATGTTGGTTTTTCCATTAAATCACAAATGCGATGATTTGTTTATTTATTATCGCGAGATGACATAAGAAGTCACTCCATTAACATGGCGACAAATGCAAATATGGTGTTGATTTACAGATATATTCATTATTATTATATATTACCCCTGTATCTCGTACTAAATTAAAAATGATCGGGTTTCCTGGTGTGTCCACACATACCACGACATGTTTCTTCGTCTTCATCCCTTGTTGTAACGTACGTCAACATCCATTTTTTTAATTCACCTGACTCTAGTTGCAAAAAAAGTCTTTCCATTGCAGATATACCATTTGCGCTACGACCGAAAAACCACCTCTTACCAGCACAAAAAACTTTTAATCGAAAAATGAGACTTTTGGTGAAATTATCATTTTTCCATTAGGTAAATTTTTATGTGCCAGTTATATTTGCGCGATTTGAAGGTCAATGGAAAAGTGACTGCTGTCTCCTTTTCGCATTCTTTTTGATGTTCTTTTTTTCTTGCATTGAATGATCGTCCTGTTTCCCTGATGTAGGTTTTGTCACATGATTTGCACGGTATTTCGTAAATGACGTTGCATTTTTGGTCTGGTGCTATTTTGTCTTTTGGGTGTACGAGTAATTGACAGAAAACTATACTTTGTCCGAACAAAAGAAAAAATATAATCACATTAACAGAAGACAAAATGAACATCATTAGCCTGAGTCTGGAAAAATTTCAATCAAAAAATGACACTTGGCAAAATTGTCGTTTTTCCATTAGGTACATTTTTATGCGCAAGTTATATTTGCACAATCTGAGGGTCAATGGAAAAGCGACTACAGTCACTTATTTCCCTTTTCTCATGAGCAAAATTATGATAGAATATGACTTTCATGCTGTCAGAGGAAAAAAAAAACAAAAAAAAAAAACTGACTTATTCCCTCATCAAAAATCAATCAAAAGCAGGGACAGTTTTTGCTCAGAGCATGGACGTCGAATGTGAAATTTTTCTCCCTTTACCTGCGAGAAACAAAACTGTCATAGAGTGCACTGATCTGCCTCTCAAACTGTAAGCACAGCACATAGGTTGCTGGGGGGGCCCAGTGGGAATGACACCATGTCAAGCCTCCTTTCGATTGGAGTTGTCAGTGAGAATGAGCGATGTAAAATGCCAATGTCAAAAAGCCCTGTGTTTAGCTTGTCCGTGCTGACAGGTTAGGAAATGGAGCGTGCTACCTGACCAGCATATGAGAATGGCTACCCTCCGGTGCCGCCGCAGTCACATCTGCAGGCCGACGATAAACAAGTTCTCATGCTGTCAATCAACTACAGTACTCTCCTTTTTTTTTTTTATTTATTTATTTTCTGACATTGTAGCTCTGCCCTGCTTTTCACATGAACGAACCCATGTCAAAATCGACACTAAAGAGGCTTGACTGAACTCTTTAGTTCAGTGTTTTCAACCTTAGGATCGGGACCCCACGTGGGGTCGCCTGGAATTCAAATGGGGTCGCCTGAAATTTCTAGTCATTGCTAAAAAAAAAAAAAAAAAAAAAAAAAAAAAAACTTACTAAAGTGGCAAGGTTTTACTGTAAAAGGATCGACGTTATTACAATGCAAACTTTGGTGCAGCTGGTGGATCTACACCCCAGGTGAGCCTCTAAATAAGACCCTCTTTCCTTCTGATTTCAGTTTAACCCCTTGAACACTGGTTTCAGATTTTTGTGGTGCAACATTTTATCAGTTTGAGAAAGAACAGGCTGTACCACACAACTTAAAAAGGGGACTGGGAGAGTTAACCCTCCGGTATCCCGTCCAGCAAGGCCCTTACTAAGCACCAAGTGTGCCTTTTGGCACACTTGTGGAATAATGTCAAAAAAATTTTCATACAATTTGTTTTTAATTCTTTTACACTTTTTTCTATTTCATCAACTTGAGCCGTAAATAAAAATACCAAATACTCAATCATTGTCACAATGCCTAAAAAGCACACCCGTCCAGCAAGGCCCTTAATAAGCACCAAGTGTGCCATTTTGGCACACTTGTGGAATAATGTCAAAAATTTTTTTTCAGACAGTTTGTTTTTAATTACCTCCGCCAAGGAGGTTATGTTTTTGCCAGGGTTTGTTTGTTTGTCTGTTTGTTTGTCCGTTAGTGTGCAACATAACTCAAAAAGTTATGGACAGATTTTGATGAAATTTTCAGGGTTTGTTGGAAATGGGATAAGGAAGAAATGATTAAATTTTGGTGGTGATCGGGGGTGGGGGGGCCCACGGGGGGGGCGCAGACCAGAAAATTTCATCAAAATCTGTCCATAACTTTTTGAGTTATGTTGCACACTAACAGACAGACAAACAGACAGACAGACAAACAAACCCTGGCAAAAACATAACCTCCTCGGCGTGGGGGGGCCCACGGGGGGGGGGGGGGGGGCACTGATCAGCCTTGGCGGAGGTCTGCGCTCTCCGAGTGCTTCTAGTTCTTTTATGCTTTTTTCTATTTCATCAACTTGAGTTGTAAATAAAAATACCAAATACTCAATCATTGTCACATTTTTTAACCCTTTAAATGCTGCGTTTGTAATGTAAACAAACCATTTTTTTGGATGCAAAAAACACAAATAAAATTTTTTTTTAAATATACTACATAAAAAGTGGATTACATATTATTTAATTTTTCATCCTGGCATATGTCAATGATTAACTCCAACATTGGTTAATTTGCATTATTATTTTTGGCGCTAGGTCAAATGTTCAAAAATACTAGCATCTGTCACCAAGTGTGCGTAAAATACACACCTATAAATCAAACTATTAAATATTATATATTGATTTATTTTTCTGCTCTAATTTGATTTTATTTTCGTAAATCAAGGTCAGCCCTAATCGTACATATCAAATGGAAGAAACAGTGCGTTTTAGGCACACTTAGGGAGACAGATGCTAGTCTTGTAATTTTATTTTGTTTACCATGTGCACATTTTAGTTGGTGGCCAGAATTTTAAAGATCATGCAAAAATGAACAACTTTTGAATTCTAACCTGATTTAAATTGTGAAAAATAATATGAAGTTTTTTAACACAAAGTGCAAAGTGTGCCTAAAAGGCGCACCTGGATACCAGAGAGTTAATGCAGTGTTTTTTAACCTTGGGGTCAAGACCCCTCGTAAGATCGTCTGGTATTCAGTTTCATATTTTTTATTGGTATGCATATAAGAAAACAAAAAGTACATGCCAACACCATGGCACCCTGATGTCAACATTAACCAGGTTTGTAAACATCATTACTTTCGAATTTGCTTTTTTTTTTTTTTTTTTTTGTGACAAATAACAATGAAACCAGACGAACAATACAATGAAAAGAAAACTAAAACATAGTCTAAATAATATAATTAAACTAATGACATAAACATAAGAAAATAAATAAATAATTGATAACTAAATTAAAAAAAAAAAAAAGAAAGAAAGAAAAAGGGAGGGGAAAGGGAATTACATTGTCTCAAAGAAAATCCATAAACACTTGCCATTTATTTTAGAATTGGTTCGAGTTTCCTCGCTTCAAATATCTAATTTTCTCTGCTTTTAAAAAAGACATAACCTCATTAATCCATTGTGTATTGGAAGGGGCTATTGTAGATTTCCAGTTAAGGAGGAGGTGGCATTTAGCAATCAGGGAGGTAAAAGCTATCACTTCGAACTCTTTTACAGAGTATTGATCATCTGGAATTCAAATGGGATCGCCTGAAATTTCTAGTAGTTGACAAAACAAAATAAATAAATAAATAAATAAATAAAAACTTATTAATAAAAATTTACATCATATAACCTAAATGTTGTGTAAAATTAACATTTATTTGCAACATATTATAGCAAACTATTTCATGATCAAAAACAAATTCCTTTTAGCAAAAAAAAAAAAAAAAAAAAAAAAGGCTCCGTTTGAAATGTTTGGGGTCACCAGAAATTTGTGATGTTAAAATGGGGTCACGAGCCAAAAAAGGTTGGGAACCACTGCTTTAGTTATTAGCCATATGTAAATTTCGGTAACACTTGACTTGAAGGTCTAGTTTATAATGCATGAAGCGCACATTCATAAGACATTATAATGCATTTATAATGCATTATGAAAGTCAGTACAACAGTTTATGATCATGTACAACAACTTATACCAAGGTTAATAAAGTATTATAAGTGTAGGCATAATGTATTATAAATTCCGCTTTCATAATGTTTTATACAGTTATACCAAAGTGACAAGTGTTTGTAGGAAGAATCTCAAGTCCTGGGTTACGTAACACATTATCAATTGCATGATATAACACAAGTATGATGGCTTATGAGCAGTATCTGCTGGCTCTAAGTAAAGTGTAAGTCAAAAATGATATAACAAAGTGTTCTGAATAACTATTTTGCAAAAACAAAACATTAAAAGAACAGAGACGGTAAATAGAAGTGTTACATGTTGCTTTATACATAAATAAAAATAATGTGACAGCTCTAAATCTTTGTTAATTCAAACACATACTTTTTTTTTTTTTAAATAAATATGAAATCCCTAAAATAGATGGGTATAGGGACCAGTGACAAAACCTAACAAAAGCTCCCCACCTAAAAAAATAAATTCTTTCACACTCCTTTGGTATGGATGTATAAAAGATTATGAAAGCTGAATTTATAATACATTAGGCCTACACTTATAATACTTTAATAACCTTGGTATAACTTGTTGTACATGATCATAAACTGTTGTAATGACTTTTATAATGCATTATAATTTCTTATGAATGTGCGCTTAATGCATTATAAACTAGACCTTCAAGTAAAGTGTTACCTAAATTTCTTACTTATTCTTGCTGGTTGTTTGTAAAAAAAAAAAAGCAGGGATTACGGTATAAAACATGTGCTCTGATATATGCTGAAATACTGTACTATAATTGTCAGTAACAAGCAGTAATCTCATCCAACCGCATCACAATCTTATTTAAGAGGATTTGAGCAGCTTTTGAGTCTGACTCATGATGAAACATCCCAATTTCTTTGACGCAGTACAGAGAAGCTGATTTTTTTTTTTTTTTTTTTTTTTTTTTTTTTTCTCCCCCAATCCATCAGAAAGGCGGATCATTTGGCGCTATTGCAGCTGATGGTCAAATTTATCCCAGCACGGAGGAATCTTGATGAGATCCAAATCAAAGAATAGGGTGCTAGAGTGCAGTCATAATAGAAGGACGGCCTGAATAGGACTCATCCAAAAGCTATTTATTTTTTTATTTATTCTCTTATTTCCTGCCTGTTCTCTGCAATATTTCTACAGAGTATGTGTGTTATAAGGCACTGACAAAAGATTGTCCAATTCTCTCCACATAAATCACTGTCAACAGCAGCTCTTGTTTTAAACCTCGATCAGATGAGATTGAAGAGCAGGAAAGTGTCTGTGGAATATACAGGTACCTATACACTACTGGGTGGTTTATGTATGTCAGCATGTGCAACCACAGACTAAAAAAACTGGATTTACATTCAGCTCTGTTGTCCAAAAATAGACAATACGAACATACAGTTAGTGGAAAAAATCATTAGACCATCAAAAGTCATCAAAAACAAAGGTTAGGTAATCAAGTACTAACTCCTGTGTGTATCATGTGACTAAAACAGACAGAAAAGAAAACACAGAATGCCTAAAAGCACCGTTTTTGTCAGTATAATGCCATAGACCAGGGTTGTCAAACTCATTTTAGTTCAGGGGCCATATTCAGCTAAATTTGATCTGCAGTGGGACGGACCAGTAAAATAATAACATAATAACCTATAAATAATGACAACTCCAGTTTTAGTGTAAAAAAAAACAAAACATTACATTATGAAAATACTTATTATAAGCTATCCAAAACAAAACAAACAAACAAAAAAAAAAACCTGAAAAAACTGAAATTTAAATTATTATATTAACATTATTCCTCAACTTATCATTTGTCCATGTGCATTATGGATCAGATCTCCAAAGACACTAAACACTGAGGAACAGGCAGAAAAATGGTTAAAATTGTGCTTAATTTTCTTTAGACATTTCAGGTTGGTCAGATTTGTTCAGGTTATTCACGTTTAACTGTTACAGGATAGTTTGCGAATGTAAATATTTTCATAATGTTATTTTTGCACGAAAACAAAGAAAAAAAAACGTTGTTAATTCTACATTTTCTTTGGCTTAATTCAAGATTTTTTTTACTTAATTAGAGATTTTTTACCCCCGCGACCCGGCCCCGGATAAGCGGAAGAGAATGGATGGATGGATGGAGATTTTTTATTTTTTTGCTTAATTCAAGATTTTTTACTTGAGTGAATTTTTTTTTTTTTATGGCTTCATTCAAGATTTTTTTTTACTTAATTGAAGATTTTTTTTTTTGGCTTAATTGAAGATTTTTTTGCTAAATCTGAGATTTGTTTTGGCTTAGTTGAATATTTTTATTTTTTTTTTGCTTAATTCAAGACTTATTCCTTAATTCAAGCTAATTTTTTTTTTTTTTTTTTTTTTTTTGCTTAATTCAATTCAAGACTGTGGAATTTTTGCACTTGGCAAAAACATCCCAGGGGTCGAACTGGACCCTTTGGCCCCCGGGCCCCATGTTTGACACCCCTGCCATAGATACTGATGTAAGAACTGAAGTGATTTTGGTTATCATCAAGAAACCACGGAAAATGTCTAGATATCAGCTCTTAAACTAAACTCTTATGAGGTATTTTTATTGTTATTATTATATTTGTCCAAACAAATGTACCTTTAGTTGTACCAGGGATTAAAATGTACAAGAAATTGAAAAAAAAACAAGAGTGGTCTTCTAATTTTCTTTTTCCCACAGCTGTATATTAGATTATATTTGTACTTTTTAGGGGCTGGGGAACAGAGAGGTTTGGGGTTTTGGTGCCTTTCCATCTTGCCAGGTGGATTTATTCAGTCAGATTAAATAAAACGCATGTCCAAGATTGGGTTATACTTATAAAAGTGTTGCATCTTCCGTTTACAGACGCAGAAAAAAATCATTAGACCATCAAACGTCATCAAAAACAATGGTTATGTAATCAAGTGCTAACTCTTGTGTGTATCATGTGACTAAAACAGACAGAAAAGAAAACATGGAATGCCTAAAAGCACAGTTTTTGTCAGTATAATGCCATAGACCAGGGTTGTCAAACTCATTTTAGTTCAGGGGCCATATTCAGCTAAATTTGATCTGCAGTGGGACGGACCAGTAAAATAATAACATAATAACCTATAAATAATGACAGCTCCAGTTTTAGTGTAAAAAAACCAAAACATTAAATTATGAAAATACTTATTATAAACTATCCAAAAAAAAAAAAAAAAAACCGTGAAAAAATTTAAATTAAAAAACCTAAGAAAATTTAGTGCAATTTTAACAATATTATTCCTCAACTTATCATTTCTCCATGTGCATTATGGATCAGATCTCCAAAGACACTAAACACTGAGGAACAGGCAGAAAAATGGTTAAAATTGTGCTTAATTTTCTTTAGACATTTCAGGTTGGTCAGATTTGTTCAGGTTATTCACATTTAAGTGTTACAGGATAGTTTGTAAATGTAAATATTTTCATAATTTAATGTTATTTTTGCACGAAAACAGAAAAAAAAAAAGTAAGTTGTTAATTCTAGATTTTTTTTGGGCTTAATTCAAGATTTTTTACTTAATTGAAGATTTTTTTTTTTTTGGCTTAATTGAAGATTTTTTTTTTTTACTTAAAGATTTTTTTTTGGCTTAATCCATGTTTTGTTTTGTTTTTTTTTTTGCTAAATTTGAGACTTTTTTTTTTTTTTTCTTAATTGAAGATTCTTTTTAATTTTTTTTTTTGCTTTATTCAAGATTTATTCCTTAATTCAAGCTAATTTTTTTTTTTTTTTTTTTTTTTTTTGCTTAATTCAATTCAAGACTGTGGAATTTTTGCACTTGGCAAAAACATCCCAGGGGTCGAACTGGACCCTTTGGCCCCCGGGCCCCATGTTTGACACCCCTGCCATAGATACTGATGTAAGAACTGAAGTGATTTTGGTTATCATCAAGAAACCACGGAAAATGTCTAGATATCAGCTCTTAAACTAAACTCTTATGAGGTATTTTTATTGTTATTATTATATTTGTCCAAACAAATGTACCTTTAGTTGTACCAGGGATTAAAATGTACAAGAAATTGAAAAAAAAACAAGAGTGGTCTTCTAATTTTCTTTTTCCCACAGCTGTATATTAGATTATATTTGTACTTTTTAGGGGCTGGGGAACAGAGAGGTTTGGGGTTTTGGTGCCTTTCCATCTTGCCAGGTGGATTTATTCAGTCAGATTAAATAAAACGCATATCCAAGATTGGGTTATACTTATAAAAGTGTTGCATCTTCCGTTTACAGACGCAGAAAAAAATCATTAGACCATCAAACGTCATCAAAAACAATGGTTATGTAATCAAGTGCTAACTCTTGTGTGTATCATGTGACTAAAACAGACAGAAAAGAAAACATGGAATGCCTAAAAGCACAGTTTTTGTCAGTATAATGCCATAGACCAGGGTTGTCAAACTCATTTTAGTTCAGGGGCCATATTCAGCTAAATTTGATCTGCAGTGGGACGGACCAGTAAAATAATAACATAATAACCTATAAATAATGACAGCTCCAGTTTTAGTGTAAAAAAAACAAAACATTAAATTATGAAAATACTTATTATAAACTATCCAAAAAAAAAAAAAAAAAACCCTGAAAAAATTTAAATTAAAAAACCTAAGAAAATTTAGTGCAATTTTAACAATATTATTCCTCAACTTATCATTTCTCCATGTGCATTATGGATCAGATCTACAAAGACACTAAACACTGAGGAACAGGCAGAAAAATGGTTAAAATTGTGCTTAATTTTCTTTAGACATTTCAGGTTGGTCAGATTTGTTCAGGTTATTCACATTTAAGTGTTACAGGATAGTTTGTAAATGTAAATATTTTCATAATTTAATGTTATTTTTGCACGAAAACAGAAAAAAAAAAAGTAAGTTGTTAATTCTAGATTTTTTTTGGGCTTAATTCAAGATTTTTTACTTAATTGAAGATTTTTTTTTTTTGGCTTAATTGAAGATTTTTTTTTTTTACTTAAAGATTTTTTTTTGGCTTAATCCATGTTTTGTTTTGTTTTTTTTTTGCTAAATTTGAGACTTTTTTTTTTTTTTCTTAATTGAAGATTCTTTTTAATTTTTTTTTTTGCTTTATTCAAGATTTATTCCTTAATTCAAGCTAATTTTTTTTTTTTTTTTTTTTTTTTTTGCTTAATTCAATTCAAGACTGTGGAATTTTTGCACTTGGCAAAAACATCCCAGGGGTCGAACTGGACCCTTTGGCCCCCGGGCCCCATGTTTGACACCCCTGCCATAGATACTGATGTAAGAACTGAAGTGATTTTGGTTATCATCAAGAAACCACGGAAAATGTCTAGATATCAGCTCTTAAACTAAACTCTTATGAGGTATTTTTATTGTTATTATTATATTTGTCCAAACAAATGTACCTTTAGTTGTACCAGGGATTAAAATGTACAAGAAATTGAAAAAAAAACAAGAGTGGTCTTCTAATTTTCTTTTTCCCACAGCTGTATATTAGATTATATTTGTACTTTTTAGGGGCTGGGGAACAGAGAGGTTTGGGGTTTTGGTGCCTTTCCATCTTGCCAGGTGGATTTATTCAGTCAGATTAAATAAAACGCATATCCAAGATTGGGTTATACTTATAAAAGTGTTGCATCTTCCGTTTACAGACGCAGAAAAAAATCATTAGACCATCAAACGTCATCAAAAACAATGGTTATGTAATCAAGTGCTAACTCTTGTGTGTATCATGTGACTAAAACAGACAGAAAAGAAAACATGGAATGCCTAAAAGCACAGTTTTTGTCAGTATAATGCCATAGACCAGGGTTGTCAAACTCATTTTAGTTCAGGGGCCATATTCAGCTAAATTTGATCTGCAGTGGGACGGACCAGTAAAATAATAACATAATAACCTATAAATAATGACAGCTCCAGTTTTAGTGTAAAAAAAACAAAACATTAAATTATGAAAATACTTATTATAAACTATCCAAAAAAAAAAAAAAAAACCCCTGAAAAAATTTAAATTAAAAAACCTAAGAAAATTTAGTGCAATTTTAACAATATTATTCCTCAACTAATCATTTCTCCATGTGCATTATGGATCAGATCTACAAAGACACTAAACACTGAGGAACAGGCAGAAAAACGGTTAAAATTGTGGTTAATTTTCTTTAGACATTTCAGGTTGGTCAGATTTGTTCAGGTTATTTACGTTTTAGTGTTACAGGATAGTTTGTAAATGTAAATATTTTCATAATTTAATGTTATTTTTGCACGAAAACAGAAAAAAAAAAAGTAAGTTGTTAATTCTAGATTTTTTTTGGGCTTAATTCAAGATTTTTTACTTAATTGAAGATTTTTTTTTTTTGGCTTAATTGAAGATTTTTTTTTTTTACTTAAAGATTTTTTTTTGGCTTAATCCATGTTTTGTTTTGTTTTTTTTTGCTAAATTTGAGACTTTTTTTTTTTTTTCTTAATTGAAGATTCTTTTTAATTTTTTTTTTTGCTTTATTCAAGATTTATTCCTTAATTCAAGCTAATTTTTTTTTTTTTGTTTTTTTTTTTGCTTAATTCAATTCAAGACTGTGGAATTTTTGCACTTGGCAAAAACATCCCAGGGGTCGAACTGGACCCTTTGGCCCCCGGGCCCCATGTTTGACACCCCTGCCATAGATACTGATGTAAGAACTGAAGTGATTTTGGTTATCATCAAGAAACCACGGAAAATGTCTAGATATCAGCTCTTAAACTAAACTCTTATGAGGTATTTTTATTGTTATTATTATATTTGTCCAAACAAATGTACCTTTAGTTGTACCAGGGATTAAAATGTACAAGAAATTGAAAAAAAAACAAGAGTGGTCTTCTAATTTTCTTTTTCCCACAGCTGTATATTAGATTATATTTGTACTTTTTAGGGGCTGGGGAACAGAGAGGTTTGGGGTTTTGGTGCCTTTCCATCTTGCCAGGTGGATTTATTCAGTCAGATTAAATAAAACGCATATCCAAGATTGGGTTATACTTATAAAAGTGTTGCATCTTCCGTTTACAGACGCAGAAAAAAATCATTAGACCATCAAACATCATCAAAAACAGTGGTTATGTAATCAAGTGCTAACTCCTGTGTGTATCATGTGACTAAAACAGACAGAAAAGAAAACATGGAATGCCTAAATGCACTGTTTTTGTCAGTACAATGCCATAGATATTGACGTAAGAACTGAATTGATGTAGGTTATTATAAAGAAAACATGGAAAATCGCTAGATATCAGCTTTGAAATTCAATTCTTATGAGCTATTTTTGTTGTTTTGCGCTCAAAACGACCTTTCTGGTGTCATTACTCAGAAATAGGGTTGAAGATGGACCTGTGGAGTTGAATTAATGAAGAATTCAGACCCAAGCAGAGCATTTACAGTTGATGTAGAGCCCAGGGAAATGTTTGAAAACGCATAATTCTGTTTAAAAAAACTATATCACTTCTTTAACAACCACCACATGACTTTTCCACATCCATATGTTTTATCTGATGATGGGTTGCTGTAAATCTCATTTCCAGGCACAAACAGTAAACAATGACGGAGCCTTTCTTTAACCCTCTGGTATCCCGTCCAGCAAGGCCCTTACTAAGCACCAAGAAAATGGCACACTTGTGGAATAATGTCAAAAATGTTTTCATACAGTTTGTTTTTAATTCTTTTATGCTTTTTTCTATTTCATCAACTTGAGCTGTAAATAAAAATACCAAATACTCAATCATTGTCACATTTTTTAACCCTTTAAATGCTGCGTTTGTAATGTAAACAAACCATTTTTTTGGATGCAAAAAACACAAAAAAGTTTTTTTTTTTTTTTTTTTCAATATACTACAGAAAAACTGGATCAATATTATTAGATTTCTGCAGCCTGGGATATGTCAATAATTAACTCCAACATTGGTTAACCCTTTCATGCATGAATTATGAGAACCTTAATCAAGATTTTTTCCCTGAGTGTTTTCATTTATCTTTAAACACGAACAAATGTGATTGAAAAAATTCTAATATAAAAAATAAATAAACAGATAAAATACATAAAAAGTAAAAAAAAAACAAAAACAAAACATTAAAAAATAAAAAAGTAAAAAAATAAAATATAATAATAATCATCATCATCATCATCAGCTGGGCACCATGCGTTTAATTTTTGAAGCAATGAAACATGTATTTACAGATAAATTGTGTGAAAACTATGGGGGGGGGCTTGTGATTCTGGGGGTTTATGCTCAGGGGAGATCTACACAAGGTTACCAATTCATGTCAGAAAAGATACGTAGTGTCTTAAAACTTTAATAAAGATATGTGTTAAAAAAAAAAAAAAAATTAATACGCAAGAGAACAGCTGTAGAATAGCTGTCCACTGTAGTGACCAGTATACATGAAAGGGTTAATTTGCATTATTATTTTTGGCACTAGGTCAAATGTTCAAAAATACTAGCATCTGTCACCAAGTGTGCGTAAAATGCACAGCTATAAATCAAACTATTAAATATTATATATTGATTTATTTTTCTGCTCTAATTTGATTTTATTTTTGTAAATCAAGGTCAGCCCTAATCATACATATCAAATGGAAGAAATAGTGTGTTTTAGGCACACTTGGGAGACAGATGCTAGTCTTGTAATTTTATTTTGTTTACCATGTGCACATTTTAGTTGGTGGCCAGAATTTTAAAGATCATGCAAAAATGAACAACTTTTGAATTCTAACCTTATTTAAATTGTGAAAAATAATATGAAGTTTTTTAAAACGAAGTGCAAAGTGTGCCTAAAAGGCCCACCTGGATACCGGAGGGTTAACCCTCCGGTATCCCGTCCAGCAAGGCCCTTAATAAGCACCAAGTGTGCCATTTTGGCACACTTGTGAAATAATGTCAAAAAAAAAATTTCATACAGTTTGTTTTTAATTCTTTTATGCTTTTTTGTATTTCATCAACTTGAGTTGTAAATAAAAATACCAAATACTCAATCATTGTCACATTTTTTAACCCTTTAAATGCTGCGTTTGTAATGAAAACAAACCATTTTTTTGGATGCAAAAAACACAAAAAAGTTTTTTTTTTTTTTTTTCATAATACTACATAAAAAGTGGATCACATATTATTAGATTTTTGCAGCCTGGGATATGTCAATAATTAACTCCATCATTGGTTAATTTGTATTATTATTTTTGGCACTAGGTCAAATGTTCAAAAATACTAGCATCTGTCACCAAGTGTGCGTAAAATGCACAGCTATAAATCAAACTATTAAATATTATATATTGATTTATTTTTCTGCTCTAATTTGATTTTATTTTTGTAAATCAAGGTCAGCCCTAATCATACATATCAAATAGAAGAAATAGTGTGTTTTAGGCACACTTGGGAGACAGATGCTAGTCTTGTAATTTTATTTTGTTTACAATGTGCACATTTTAGTTGGTGGCCAGAATTTTAAAGATCATGCAACAATGAACAACTTTTGAATTCTAACCTTATTTAAATTGTGAAAAATAATATGAAGTTTTTTAAAATGAAGTGCAAAGTGTGCCTAACAGGCGCACCTGGATACCGGAGGGTTAATAAGGTCGCAGGTATGGTTCAGATGGAGCTAAATTATGTTATTTAACTCAAATACAATCATTAGTCTCCTTCGTCTGTGTTTTACCTGCAGTGGTTCATAATTGGAAGTGTGTGTTTAAGCTCCTGGTCAGTTTTCAGCAGTGCTTCTCCTTATTGCTCAGTCGCGTGCTGACACAAATCATTTATTTATGTTCCCCTGAAAATGGACAGAACAGATAAATGACGAAACACTAAGTGCGAGGATGTGAAACACCTCATTAAAACCTTATTCTGTACCAGGGAAATCCATAAAGATCCACTTTGCAAGATGCAGTAAGTAGTAGCGTTAGTTAGTTATTTAGTTAGTTAGGTTGGAGCTGCTGTTTATCATCACATGTAAAGTAGAAGAATGACAAGTGGACGTGTTCTGAGTGAATATACAGGGATGAACTGAAGTGGAAACAGAAACAGGAAATGTCCCAGTTTAACAAGCACACAGACTAAGTGACAGTTTAATGTGAGCAGTCATGTTAGTTACTCAATACTGTATGGGATACTAAAAAATTAAAGCAAACATGTTACTTATTATACGAGAAAGACGCTGAGTAAAGTGGACATTAGGGATGCACCGATGCAACTTTTGAATTCTAACCTTATTTAAATTGTGAAAAATAATATGAAGTTTTTTTAAAATGAAGTGCAAAGTGTGCCTAAAAGGCTCACCTGGATACTGGAGGGTTAAAAATATACAGGGTGGGGAAGCAAAATTTACAATATTTTGAGGCAGGGATTGAAAGACAGTGTATGACCAATTAGTTTAATTAAAGTCATGAGAATTTATTTGCCACAAGAAAATTTCCATAATAGAAAATGTTTTTATTCTATGTGTCCTCCTTCTTTCTCAATAACTGCCTTCACACGCTTCCTGAAACTTGCGCAAGTGTTCCTCAAATATTCGGGTGACAACTTCTCCCATTCTTCTTTAACACAGTGATCCCTTGCCAATTCGCGCTTTAAGTTCCGCGGTTTTAGTTATTCGCGGATTTTTCAGAAATATTCATCAAAAAATAAAAAATCAAGAAAAAAATCGCGGAAATTCCGTGAAAATCCACCCCACAGCAGACGAGAGGCCGCAGCTGCCAGCGAAACGTCAAACGATGACTCACAGCCTCCTGTAAGCAGCACGAGAAACGCAGACGGCCCAGCAACCGCTTACCCCGAGCGAGAGAGAGAGAAAAAATGTAGAAATGTCAGTTCATGCTTGCCCGTGTACGTGTGTTTGTGTGTGTTAATGCTCGGGACCAAAGAGAGAGAGAGAGAGAACTGATTCGTTTCTTGTGCGTATGAGAGGAAAAGAGAGCTGGGAGTAGATGTGCGTGTGTTCGTGTGTACGTATACGATGGATAAGCGTCACGAATGAAGAGAGGAGAGAGTACGTATCAGCTGTTAGTACGTATGCACGTGTGTGTGTTTTGTTTACTTTCTACATTCTTTTCTTTCAGATGTTTTACAGTACGTACATGTACATGTATCCGATCTATATATATGCATGTATGTGTCGAGGCCCAAAACGAAATCTGGCCCGATTCAGAATCGGGCCGGCCCAGAATGGAATTCTATTCTAGGCCGGCCTAGAATGGAATCCTGCTGCTATAATGTTATTTTTGTTAGAACCAGAGACACAAGACTTGGACCCAAATGCACAACCCACAGACAGGAATACAGTTAATGAGTGTTTATTAAACACGGACAGGAAAAACAGTTCACAAAAAGGCTTTTTGAATGAATCCTCGCTGGTTAGTCTGTGTGGATTCGTCACGACGTCCGAATCCAGTAAAGGGAGCTCTCTGCCCGGGTCGGGAGCACACGAGGGGAACCCGACTAGAAACAAGCAGAGAAGTGTCAGGGGACGGACCAGGTCATACACGGGAAGTCCAAAAAACAGGCAACGGTACATGAGGGAAAAGCAAAAAGCACTAACCGTGAGTCCAGGCAAAAGGTCGAAAACCAGTGTGGCTGAATCAGGCAGAAGTACCGATGAGGGGATCAGGCAGGCTCAGAACAACGAGAAACAATCCGGGTCAGGAACGAACAGACAGGCAGACGAACAGGTTCAGAGAAACGCTGGTAAGTAGACACAACACAAGGAAGGAATACGAACTGGCACAGGACAGGGGAAAACACAGGGCTTATATACACAGAAGGGAGGGAAGACAATGAGACACAGGTGGAACAAATCAGGGCGGAGACAGGTAATCAACACAGGTGAAACAATCAGGGAGAGGAAGCAAAGACACCAGACATGACACAAGAGGAGGATTAACAAAATAAAACAGGAAATGACACACAAGACAGACAAAACATACAAGAGTCCAAGTACTGATATGACAATTTTTATACCATGTTTAATGCAAATGATCTAAATTATTACAAAAATCAATACATGGAATTTGCAAATATGTGAAAAAAAAAATGAAACAAACAACATTTTAATTGTAAACTATAATACACTTTATTTACAAATAGAACCTAGTGGTACTCCCCACCAATATATGGTACAGTGAAATGGACTGAAACTGACAATAGTTACTCAAGGTATGTAAGACTGAAAATGTAAAAATATGACAAATTATGGAATTATGGATCATTTGCATTAAACATGGTATAAAAATAACATTATAGCAGCAGGATTCCATTCTGGGCCGGCCTAGAATAGAATTCCATTCTGGGCCGGCCCGACTCTGAATCGGGCCAGATTCCATTTTGGGCCTAAACATATATATGTACTAATCATTGTTTTCTTTTATATATATCTCATTTCTTTCATAATTATTACATTTGCAGTACTTATATACTATTTATAGATACATACATACATGTACCTTGGTCTAGGATAGGCTCGGGGGGCTCCGGCTCCAGTTCGCGGATTTTCGATTTTCGCGGGGGGCGCCGGTCCCCATTAACCGCGAAAAATAAGGGATCACTGTAGTATCTTTAAGAAAGTCGACATTGCTGTGTGATGTTCTATTGGTAGCATGTTCTAAAACGCCCCAAACAGCAGAATCCAGAGGGTTTAGATCTGGGCTAGAAGGCGGACATAAACATGATTCCCAAAAATTGCTAAAGTTGGATTTGTTGCTGTTGTCAACAAGTGTTTTGGTGTTCTTGTGTAAGATTTTAACTTCAAATCATATTTTACTGCATTTCTAACGCTCTTGTTGTCTACCTCAAGTTCAATTGCCATTTTTCTCATGGATTTGGTTGGATCCTTTAGGATTTTGGATTTGAGAGCTTTAATAAAAGCTTTGGTACGTTTTTTTGTTGCTTCCTCCACTTCCAGACTGTCTCGTAATAGTTTTGCTCATAGTCATTCTCTTCTTTCCATTATAAACAGTCTTTATGGACACTCCAACTATTTTTGAAATCTCCTTTGGTGTGACGAGTGCATTCAGCAAATCACACACTCTTTGACGTTTGCTTTCCTGATTACTCATATGGGCAAAAGTTTCTGAAAAGGTATGGATAATAGTGTTAGGTATGATTATGACATCAATATATGTTTGGTTTCAAAACAATTGACGTAGTGCCTGCTGAGAAAAAACAACTAAATGTTCATTGTAAATTTTGCTTCCCCACCCTGTATATAATTTATAAATAGTGCGTGTTCTCATTTACAGATGTCTGAGAATTTGTGGAGGGATGTGCTTTTACAGATAATAGCAACAAATGATCAGTTATTCTCAGGGAAATAATAATAATGCATAATATCTTTTCTCACCGTCTCTCATCTTTTTTTTTTTTGTTTTGTTATGTCTTTTTATGAATGACTCATGTGTGATATGCACTGCTTTACATACCGAATGCATTTTGTGTGTCCTAGCCATACATTGAATCAGTACTGATACTGAGAAAATGCAATATGATGCAAAGTAAATAAAAAAAATAAAAAATAAAAAAAAGAAGAAGTAGACATACCTGAAAAATCTACTTAAGTACAGTTATGTTGTATTTGTCTAAACTCTGATGGCCAATACATAAATATTTCTCTAGAACTCTAAGATTTTCTATTAACTGTCTGTCTCTTTCAACTTTACCAACCCTACCCCTCATCCAAACACTATTGGCCTTCTGGTAAAATATGATTGTGGCACTATATCCATTTATATTTCTTGACAGTACCTACTGTAATATCTCCCAAATCAAATAAATGTCATCATTCATCACATGGCCAGTCTCTTCTGATTTCAGAGGTAGGGGCAAATTCGATTCACTTCGGCTTGACATCCATCGATCAGCATCATATTCTCTAATTGAACTTTAAGGTTAATATATATATATATAATTTTTTTTTTGGGTCAGTTGTAGATAATATTCTCTAGACCTTTCCAGTGTGTCGGCCTCTAACACAGTGGTTCCCAACCTTTGTGGCTCATGACCCCATTTTAACAGCACACATCTGCTAACCCCACACATTCAAAACAGAGACTTTTTTGGCTAAAATTCATTTGGTTTTGATCATGTAATAGTTTGCTATACTATACTACTACTATACTAAGCTACTATACTATACTATACTATGCTACTATACTATACCATGCTACTATACTATACTATACTATACTATACTATACTATACTAATGTCAATTTTAGACAACATTTAGCCTATATATACTACTACTATACTTTGCTATACTACTATACTATACTAATGTTAATTTTAGACAATATTTAGGCTACATATACTACTACTATAATATGTACTATAATACTACTATACTATACTAATGCTAATTTTAGACAACATTTAGTCTATATACTACTATATATTAAGCTATACTACTACACTATACTAATGTCAATTTTAGACAACATTTAACCTATATATACTATTACTATACAATGCTATATTACTATACTATACTATACGTTTAATTTTAGACATCATTTAGGCTATATATACTACTACTATACTATGCTATACTATACTACTGTAGTAATTTTAATTTTAGACAATATTTAGGCTATATATACTACTACTATACTATGCTATACTACTATACTAATGTTACTTTTAGACAACATTTAGGCTAATTATACACTACTATATTATGCTATACTACTATACTGTACTGTACTATACTATACTACACTATACTATACTATACTATACTAATGTTAATTTTAGACAGCATTTAGTCCATATATACTACTACTATACTATGTTATACTACTATACTATACTAATGTTAATTTTAGACAATATTTGGGCTATATATACTGCTACTATACTATGCTATACTACTATACTAATGTTACTTTTAGACAACATTTAGGCTAAATATACACTACTATATTATGCTATACTACTATACTGCACTATACTATACTATACTATACTAATGTTAATTTTAGACAGCATTTAGCCCATATATACTACTACTATACTGTGTTATACTACTATACTATACTAATGTTAATTTTAGACAACATTTAGGCTAAATATACACTACTATATTATGCTATACTACTATACTGTACTATACTATACTATACTACACTATACTATACTATAACATACTATACTATACTATACTATACTAATGTTAATTTTAGACAGCATTTAGTCCATATATACTACTACTATTCTATGTTATAGTACTATACTATACTAATGTTAATTTTAGACAATATTTGGGCTATATATACTGCTACTATACTATATTACTATACTACACTACACTATACTATACTAATGTTAATTATAGACAACATTTAGTCTATATATACTACTACTATATTATGCCATGCTACTATACTATACTATACTATACTATACTATACTATACTATACTATACTAATGTTGATTCTAGACAACATTTAGGCTATATATACTTCTACTATACTATACTATACTATACTAAACTATACTATACTATACTATACAATACTAATGTTAATTTTAGACAACATTTAGCCCATATATACTACTACTATACTATGCTATGCTATGCTATACTATATTATACTATACTATACTATACTAATGTTAATTTTAGACAACTTTTAGGCTTCATAATAATAATAATAATAATAATAATAATAATAATAATAATGTATACAATGCACCTTTTTAGTGTCTGCTTCTCAGTTTCTCTGACATGTCTGAGCAGGTTAAGTGGGTGAAGAAATCTTTCCATTCTCTGTTCGGTCCGTTTTTCCGACTGCGACTGTGTACATGCAGGTCGAAGCGTAGTAATGCACGCGGTCACATGATCGGGTCAATCAAGATATGCCCTCTCAGATTTTATATCCTGCATTTTACTTTAACTTGATTTGTATTAAGAAAAGTGTGTGGTATTTTAATTTTAATGAAATGTATATTGAATCATTAAAAAATATTTTTCATTAGTAATTTTTATTTATTTATTTATTTTTAATCAATTATTACAAATTTCAGGTAACCCTATTAGAATTCCAGGTGACCCCAAGGTTGAAAAACACTGCTCTAACATGATGCAAATAACAAGATGCACACACTCGTCTCATTTTTAACATTACGTGAAATCCACATTTTTTTTAGAGTATTTTTCAACATGAATGAATGAGCTCAACCTTATGTTAAATCTTTTTTTTTTTTTTTTCAAATTCTTGGGCCTGATCCATAGTTATTCTCCACTGTATGCTCCGCTTTAAAAACAGAAGAACCATGATGCATAACACATGATGCTGCCAATTCATTAATGAATTTGGGTGAAAACTGGGGTTCATCCAGATAAGAGCGGTATCATTGTTAATCGACTGATTTCTCTGGAAGAAACAGACGTCACTGCAAAGCGACTCCAGGGAAATGGCAAATAAACATATGAGTCAGAGAGCACGTTATGATTAGTCATTGAAAGTCATGGGGTTGAAATAGGACTGATGGGAAAACAGGAGAACTTAGAGTATGTTCAGACAGCAGGTCTTAATGCACAGTTCGGATTTTAGGTATAGGTAGGTATAGGTAGACTTGGTCACTAGTGGATGTTTGGGTCTTTATGGTTAAATATCCTCGCATATATCTGCTCTACTGTTTTGTTTTTACATGATATTTTCCTGCTTTATAGATGGACGGAAAAATGATTGAGCTCATGTTATTCATCACATCTCTGCACTTTTATTCACCGCACTTTCATATGTATACAGACTTAAATAAAATGTGGAATTATATGTCATAGAAGCATATTTTCCTTCCTAATATAAGAGCGTCGTATCGTCTGTTTTGATTATGAAACATTCATGTGTGCGTTGATAATAATATACCTTGACTTTTTTTTTTATATTGGATTATCTAGCTGGAGAATATGATGGAAAAGCTGTTGATGGAATATCGCATTGGAGAGCTGAACATAATTTACAGAAATATAGAAGTGGGGAAATCATAAAAGGCTTTTCACACTGTGAAGAGCACAGAATAGCAGATCAGAAACGGCAGTCCCTGGGGATACACTGTCATTCTCAGCTAAGGTCACCCAGTCTGTTTGTTTTCAACACTGTACTCCAAGAATTTTAACCGTTCAGAAAAGAAACCCTCAAAGGGAAATATCTAAACTATCCATTTCTTTTACAGTCAGTCTGACATCCCCTTTTTTCTTTTTACTTTGAAAAGATCACCAAGGTAAGGGACTGGGTCACTTTAGGTAGCTAGGCCACCCAAATTATTTATAAAGGCTAGTTTTAGTGATATGAAGCATCAGCACTGAGAGGAAATTGCCTTTTTTTTTTGGATTCCAGTCAAACCATGTGTCATGTGTGATTATATCAGAAAACAAAGATGTGCTTAACTGGGATATTTGACTTGGAGATGGAAAAGCTTTAACCCTGTAAAGCCTGAACTGTTAAATCATTGACAGAAAATTCCAGTTCTTTGAAACTGGAGCCTTTATTGGTCCTTATGAACAACCAAAAAATGTGTTTTCAAATATCAATTTCCATGCACTTGCTTTTCTTAATCTGCCTGTACATGCGATTTTTATCATCTGTTTTTGTCGAGTGTGTGTGTATGTTGTATGTATTCTTGTAACTATGTGTTGCGTTGCTGCTGCCTATGTTGGCCAGGACACCCTTCTAAAAGAGGTTCTTAATGTCAATGGGACATTTCCTGGTTAAATAAAGGTTAAATAAAAAATAAAAAATGTATGAGTTTCAGTTTTTCATATTTACACTGATGTATTTTTTTATACAACAATGTTCATAAATAAATATTGAATAAACCAATAAAATAAAGTAGATAGTTATTGTTCCCGCTGCATCCTCAGTCTGAACAATCAGATCAGAATTCATGCAACTTTTATGTCACGTCAAATGGTGATTTTTTTGCAACTCTGCATTAGTGCATTACTCATATGCTATAAATTTGCTCTAATGTAACATCCACACGAATGCAGTAAAAATAATCCTAAACATCGTACATAAATGTCAGCGGGAAAACATTAACTGGAGCCATTTTATTTCACAATGGAAACTGATAACACCTATAGGCCTATTTAACCCTGTACAGCCTGAAGCATTAAACCACTGATAGAAAATTCCAGTTCTTTGAAATTGGAGCCTTTATTGGTTCTTCTGAACAACCAAAAAAAATGTGTTTTCAAATATCAATTTCCATGTATGAGTTTCAATTTTTCATATTTACACTGATGTATTTTTTTATGCAACAATGTTCATAAATAAATATTGAATAAACCAATAAAATAAATTACATAGTTATTTTTCCCACTGCATCCTCAGTCTGAACAATCACATCAGAATTCATGCAACTTTTATGTCACGTCAAATGGTGATTTTTTTGCAACTCTGCATTAGTGCATTACTCATATGCTATAAATTAGTTTTAATGTAACATCCACACGAATGCAGTAAAAATAATCCTAAACATCGTACATAAATGTCAGCGGGAAAACATTAACTGGAGCCATTTTATTTCACAATGGAAACTGATAACACCTATAGGCCTATTTAACCCTGTACAGCCTGAAGCATTAAACCACTGATAGAAAATTCCAGTTCTTGGAAATTGGAGCCTTTATTGGTCCTTCTGAACAACCAAAAAAATGTGTTTTCAAATGTCAATTTCCATGTCTGATTTTCAATTTTTCATATTTACATGGGTGTATTTTTTATACAACAATGTTCATAAATATGCATGGTCCCTATTAAATAAACTAATAAAATAAAATAAATTAGATAGTTATTTTTCCCATTGCAACCTCAGTCTGAACAATCACATCAGAATTCATGCAACTTTTATTTCACTTCAAATGGAGATTTTTTTTTTTTTTTTGCAACTCTGCATTAGTGCATTACTCATATGCTATAGAGTAGTTCTAATGTAACATACACATGAATGCAGTAAAAATAATCCTAAACATCGTACATAAATGTCAGCGGGAAAACATTAACTGAAGCCATTTTATTTCACAATGGAAACTGATAACACCTATAGGCCTATTTAACCCTGTACAGCCTGAAGCATTAAACCACTGATAGAAAATTCCAGTTCTTTGAAATTGGAGCCTTTATTGGTCCTTCTGAACAACCAAAAAATGTGTTTTCAAATGTCAATTTCCATGTATGAGTTTCAATTTTTCATATTTACATGGGTGTATTTTTTATACAACAATGTTCATAAATATGCATGGTCCCTATTAAATAAACTAATAAAATAAAATAAATTAGATAGTTATTGTTCCCGCTGCATCCTCAGTCTGAACAATCACATCAGAATTCATGCAACTTTTATTTCACTTCAAATGGAGATTTTTTTTTTTTTGCAACTCTGCATTAGTGCATTACTCATATGCTATAGAGTAGTTCTAATGTAACATACACATGAATGCAGTAAAAATAATCCTAAACATCGTACATAAATGTCAGCAGGAAAACATTAACTGCAGCCATTTTATTTCACAATGGAAACTGATAACACCTATAGGCCTATTTAACCCTGTACAGCCTGAAGCATTAAACCACTGACAGAAAATTCCAGTTCTTGGAAACTGGAGCCTTTATTGGTTCTTCTGAACAACCAAAAAAAATGTGTTTTCAAATATCAATTTCCATGTATGAGTTTCAATTTTTCATATTTACATGGGTGTATTTTTTATACAATAATGTTCACAAGTAAATATTGAATAAAACAATAAAATAAATTATATAGTTAATATTCCCGCTGCATCCTCAGTCTGAACAATCACATCAGAATTCTTGCAACTTAAATAATATGAGACACAAAAAAAAAAGAATTCATGCAATTTTTATATCACTTCAAATGGAGATTTTTTTTGCAACTCTGCAGTACTGCATTACTCATATGTTACAAAGTAGTGTCCAGTGCATTTTGTAATAAATTTCTCAAATTATAATAACTGACTACATAATGTGAAAAAATTTACTACATAATGCGTTGACGTAGCTTATTCCAAAATGCGTCAGTTTATTACATAATGCGGCTTTATTACAAGATGACGTGACATTCTTATTACATTTTGAACTTTTATTACATAATGGGAATTTATTACATAATGCGGCTCAACAAACACTTAAGAAAATAAATCTTGATTAAGGTTCTCACATTTCATGCATGAAAGGCTTAATTTTACTTCTTGTGTATGCAAAGAAGTGCTACATTTCACAAAAGCTTATTTACAACTACATCCGACCGGTCGGGTTACGCTGAGGTCAGGCGGTTAATGTGTGAACGCAAAATGTCAAGCTTAGAAGCACGATACAAATGGAACTACCATAAAAATCTACATTATCTCTAACACTAATACCACTGTACTATTGTGTTGCATTACAGTTTGGAAACATTCTATTCGATAAGTGTAACCCTGATATTTGAGCTTATATATTTGTGCTTTTTGCTTATTCATCATATCTCACCGCTGCCATCCTTGCTTCACCAGTCAGGAATTCTAATTCAATTACTCCCACCTCGTTGGACATGTGAGTCGTCAGGGGAATTGCTGACCTCTCCAATGAGTACATGGCCATGTTTCTAATTAAATACACTTTCAGAGAGTATTCCTAAATGATGCTGCTGTGTCTATTTTTTGCAGCGTGTTTCAATCATATACTATAAAAATGCTGTTTTTGGGTATGCATGGGTGAATACAGATGGCTGGTGTAGGAAGCTGCATGTCTGTACGCTTTGGGTTCCCAACGCTAAAACATCCCATTGTGTGTTTATAATTTATCTATTTTCTCTTCTATCAGGTAAAACAGGGAAGGTTCTGAACTTCGGTATTACACTGGATTACTGACACAGATATGTGTGTAAAGACTGAACAGATAAACACATACACACTACTAGAGACGGGCTTCCTACAGATTCTTACGAGTTAAATATAAGACTTTTTAAGATTGTTAGAATAGAATTTAATGCCCATTTCACAGCCTATTTAAGGCCATACTGGCAAAAATTCATGAGTCATAGAATTTAGGAAAATGTAGTTATTTACTCCAACGCCTCAGTATCTATTGACCCGAGCCATTTCTCACAAAGTTATCGATAAGTGGCTCCCCCGAAGGGGAGGCAAGGGGTATTGTTTTTGGTTTGGTTCAATCAATCAATCAGTCAGTCAGTCAGTGAATCATTATTTCAGACTCAAAGGTCCATATAAAAATACCACAATAAATATAGAAAATAAAATTAAAAATATAAAAAGGTTTTTTGGGTTTTTTTTGTCCTTTTCTTTTTTTTTGGATTAGAAAGTAATATTTTTATTGTTATCATTATCATCATGTTATCATTATTATTATCATCATATTGCTATTTACATTTCTGATCTTTTTCATTGTAATATGACGTTGTTTGTCAATACTCTGTCATTGTTGTTGTTTTTTGTTTGTTTATTTGTTTGAGTTTCCTTTTGTTGATGTGTTCTTGTTTTTCTGTCCACATTGTCTTGTTAACTATCACCAATAAAATATTAAAAAAAAAAAAAATATATATATATATATATACATATATATATATGTAAAAACATTAAAAAAATGTTTCAATCTTTGCTTGTTAACACTTTAGCAGCAAAACTATTGGTTGAATTCATACCAAATTTGGTTTCTAGATTGCCAGTGACCCAAAATAGATCTGATTACATTTTGGGAAAAGTAGGTCAAAGTTCAAATTTTTTAGGAATTTTTTAAATCTTTTTTTCTCCCATTTACTTGTAATGGGCAAAATTTCAAATGTCTATAAAAACATCAATTTTGTTTCAATTTACTTTGAACTTGGCACATATATAGAGGTGATTGATATGCTGACATCAGCACATGCATACACATGATGACATCAGCTGGATCGATGCCAAAATAAACTACAATATGTGCGGGGGGTGGGGTTTGTTGTGTCTGGCACCACTTGTAATACATAGAACCACTTGTAGCATGGTTTCATTGGATCTCAACAAATTCATTTTAAAGTCTTTTTTTTTTTTCACCCCATTTACTTATAATGGGTAAAATGTGTCTATGCTGTCCATTTCTATGCTGACATCAGCACACATATAGACATGATGACATCAGCTGGATTGATGCCAAAATAAGCCACAATATGTGCGAGGGGTGGGGTTTGTTGGACCTGGCACCATTTGTTTCAGTATAAATCATCAGGTTGGAATGGGTGGAACCGAATAGTAGTGATGTGCGATACCACAGATTTCCTTTCTGATCCTGAGAAAAATTCAGGCTGGTAT
This sequence comes from Sphaeramia orbicularis, assembly GCF_902148855.1. Classification (NCBI taxonomy): domain Eukaryota; kingdom Metazoa; phylum Chordata; class Actinopteri; order Kurtiformes; family Apogonidae; genus Sphaeramia; species Sphaeramia orbicularis. The sequence continues at coordinate 18,162,068 of NC_043977.1, forward strand.
CAGCAATACCGATATTTTTGTACAAATACATGTAATGTCTGGAAAACGTAAAAATTAGTGGTGGGCAGCGATTAAAATTTTTAATTGCGATTAATCGCATGGCTTTCTGCAATTAATCGCATAGTTGTTGGGGGGGGGGGACGCATCAACAGCATGTATTGTAATGTAGTGCTTCCAAACAACTGTGTCCTTCTCAGCCCCACCATCTGAAGACATTTAAAATGAAAATGTCCATGTAAAAAACCACTACTTTTACACGTTTATGTCCCCACCAGTGTATTTACAGTTGTGAGTGATTGACAGGAGTCTTAAGCCCACTAATAAGTACTAATACTAATAAGCCCATTAATATGTGATGTTCAGTTGTTCAAAGCAAGCAAAAGGGGCCCTGAAGTGGTCAGAATAAGTTGCACTAACATATGTTTTGTCCTTTCCGTGTTACCGTAGTTAGTTCGGACATAGAACTAACAGACATGTTTCTTTCACTCTTGTTTGTATGGCCCCAAAAACGTTTGCCTGTGAGTATTTTATGTTCAGTTGTTGTAAGAATGAATAGTATCAAATATCTCTGATGTGAACCTTTGTTGCTGAATAAAAAGACGTTGTAAATCTTTAATTAACCTGTAAATGCTAATCGTTAGCGTGTCTATGGATTTTCCCATTCAAGTTAGCATCGAGATAAAATGACTGCTAACACAACATTCACATCGTAAATGAGTAAAGGTTAGTTCAAAGGCTGACATATTAGACCTAAACACAACCAATGAATTTACATAAACTTAGCATGAGCCTGCATAAAGAATTAGCAACCCATCTGCGACTGCTAGCACAAACAAATTAGCTTAAACATCAGCATTACTTGTAAAGTTCGCCCGTTTTCTCCTCTCAGCTGCACATACACACAGCACCGGTGTGTGGACTGGCAAAATAAAAGCATGAGTTTCAAAATAAGAGTCCGTATGTATAAATCTCCTAAGACTTGCTTGAAAGGCAGAACAATAATAAAACGGCGTTAACGTGAGATAAAAAAATTGTCGGCATTATTTAATGAATGTGTTAACGCGGTAATAACGCGTTAATTTGCCCACCCCTAGTAAAAATAAATAAATATTTCAAATCATAACTTCATAAAGAATACTAGACATAAGAGTAATTATTGTTGAATTATTAAGAACTATTATAAAAATGAAAACTTGCATATTAATCGTCTTCTTGGCTGTTTGTGGAGCTATAATAGCTCCACTCTTATTCCATTCTGCTGTTTTTTCTACAGACTGAATGAGTCAGAGTTACTGACTGAGAAACGTGACACAGTACACACTTTACCCAGGCGGAAGAAGAAGTAGTTCCCACCCATCGCGTATCATTTGGATAAGATCCTAATAGTTTAACTACTTTGTACTGTGTTCTTGATTTAGCCTATATCACCTCAAATGATAGAAGCATCAAAAGTATCGATATTTACCTCTGCCATGGAGGTTATGTTTTTGCCAGGGTTTGTTTGTTTGTTTGTTTGTTTGTCTGTTTTTGTTTGTTTGTTTGTCTGTCTGTTAGTGTGCAACATAACTCAAAAAGTTACGGACAGATTTGGATGAAATTTTCAGGGTTTGTTGGAAATGGGATAAGGAAGAAATGATTAAATTTTGGTGGTGATCGGGGGTGGGGGGGCCCATGGGGGGGGCCACTGATCAGCCTTGGCGTAGGTCTGCGCTCTCCGAGTGCTTCTAGTTATGGTAAGTTATTTTCATGAAATTTTCAGGAAATGTTGATACCGGCACGAGGAACAAATGATTGAATTTTGGTGGTGGTGGTGGTGGTGGTGGTGGGGGGGGGTCAGATCTGCCTTGGCGGAGGTCTGCGCTCTCCGAGTCCTTTTCTAGTTTGATTACCTCCGCCAAGGAGGTTATGTTTTTGCCAGGGTTTGTTTGTTTGTTTGTTTGTCTGTCCGTTAGTGTGCAACATAACTCAAAAAGTTATGGACAGATTTGGATGAAATTTTCAGGGTTTGTTGGAAATGGGATAAGGAAGAAATGATTAAATTTTGGTGGTGATCGGGGGTGGGGGGGCCCACAGGGGGGGCGCAGACCAGAAAATTTCATCAAAATCTGTCCATAACTTTTTGAGTTATGTTGCACACTAACGGACAGACAAACAAACAGACAGACAAACAAACCCTGGCAAGAACATAACCTCCTTGGCGTGGGGGGGCCCACGGGGTGGGGGGGGGGCACTGATCAGCTTTGGCGGAGGTCTGTGCTCTCCGAGTGCTTCTAGTTTGTGAATCGATTCTAGAGTGTGAAGATCTGGTATTGGCGATATTAATATTTCGGTATCGATCTGCACATCATTATTTTCTTTGCAGCTTAGACATTTAACGGACACATCTAAACACAGTACAGCAAACAAGTTTACGCCAACATAATTTAAAACCTAGCATATCAAATTTAATACCTTTTAAAGACTTTTTAAGGTATTCAGTGCAGATTTGTAAATTCAAGACTTAATATTTTCTAAGACCCTGTTGGAACCCTGTAGAGAAGTGACAATGTCCGTGTCATGAACACAGATCCAAACGTGTGCATGGTTCTGAACTTTATTTGGCTGATTCGGTCCATTTCTCAGCCTTTGTACTTATTGGTTTCACTCTGGTGTAGCGAGCTTACAAAGACTCTACTGTGTGAATCCTCCTGGAGAGTTCATTTTGAGTTCTTCACCTAATGTACAAACCAATGAAGCAGATACAGCATAAATATCACCTCTAAAAATAAAGCAGCTCAATGGATTGAGCCATAACAACCCCCTGATAACAACACAAGAGGATTTTGGTTTCGCTTCATGGTAAGATGAAATAAATTCTGATGTCTTTTGTGGCAGAACAAGATAAAATCCCTGTTGTTCCATTTTTTAACCCATAAAGACCCAGTGCTACTTATATGGCAGTTCCAAAATAGTTTTTTCTCTATATTGAACTTTTCTTAAGTGATTTATCACCATTTATTATAATATTATCCTCTGTATTTAGTGGTTTTTCAGTTAAAATCAGGTATTTTTCTATATTTAATTCACTAATCATGTAGATGTTCATAAAAACTCAGATTAAAGTTGAGGTTTATATAGTTTTTCCTCTATATTTAACTTTTCTTAAGTGATTTATCACCATTTATTATAATATTATCCTCTGTATTTAGTGGTTTTTCAGTTAAAATCAGGTATTTTTCTATATTTAATTCACTAATCATGTAGCTTTTCATAAAAACTCAGATTAAAGTTGAGGTTTCTATATTTTTTTTCTCTATATTTCTCTTTTCTCAAGTGATTTATCACCATTTATTATAATATCATTCTCTGCATTTTGTGGTATTTCATTGTAAATCAGGTATTTTTCTATGTTTAATTCACTAATCATGTAGATGTTCATAAAAACTCAGATTAAAGTTGAGGTTTATATAGTTTTTTCTCTATATTTCTCTTTTCTGAAGTGATTTATCACCATTTATTATAATATTATCCTCTGCATTTTGTGGTTTTTCAGTGAAAATCTGGTATTTTTCTATATTTAACTCACTAATCATGTAGATGTTCATAAAAACTCAGATTAAAGTTGAGGTTTGTATACTTTTTTTCCTCTATATTGAACTTTTCTTAAGTGATTCATCACCATTTATTATAATATCATTCTCTGCATTTTGTGGTTTTCGTGTGAAAATCAGGTATTTTTCTATATTTAATTCACTAATCATGTAGATGTTCATAAAAACTCAGATTAAAGTTGAGGTTTATATAGTTTTTCCTCTATATTTAACTTTTCTTAAGTGATTTATCACCATTTATTATAATATTATCCTCTGTATTTAGTGGTTTTTCAGTTAAAATCAGGTATTTTTCTATATTTAATTCACTAATCATGTAGCTTTTCATAAAAACTCAGATTAAAGTTGAGGTTTCTATATTTTTTTTCTCTATATTTCTCTTTTCTCAAGTGATTTATCACCATTTATTATAATATCATTCTCTGCATTTTGTGGTATTTCATTGTAAATCAGGTATTTTTCTATATTTAATTCACTAATCATGTAGATGTTCATAAAAACTCAGATTAAAGTTGAGGTTTATATAGTTTTTCCTCTATATTTAACTTTTCTTAAGTGATTTATCACCATTTATTATAATATTATCCTCTGTATTTTGTGGTTTTTCAGTTAAAATCAGGTATTTTTCTATATTTAATTCACTAATCATGTAGCTTTTCATAAAAACTCAGATTAAAGTTGAGGTTTCTATATTTTTTTTCTCTATATTTCTCTTTTCTCAAGTGATTTATCACCATTTATTATAATATCATTCTCTGCATTTTGTGGTATTTCATTGTAAATCAGGTATTTTTCTATGTTTAATTCACTAATCATGTAGATGTTCATAAAAACTCAGATTAAAGTTGAGGTTTATATAGTTTTTTTCTCTATATTTCTCTTTTCTGAAGTGATTTATCACCATTTATTATAATATTATCCTCTGCATTTTGTGGTTTTTCAGTGAAAATCTGGTATTTTTCTATATTTAACTCACTAATCATGTAGATGTTCATAAAAACTCAGATTAAAGTTGAGGTTTGTATACTTTTTTTCCTCTATATTGAACTTTTCTTAAGTGATTCATCACCATTTATTATAATATCATTCTCTGCATTTTGTGGTTTTCGTGTGAAAATCAGGTATTTTTCTATATTTAATTCACTAATCATGTAGATGTTCATAAAAACTCAGATTAAAGTTGAGGTTTATATAGTTTTTCCTCTATATTTAACTTTTCTTAAGTGATTTATCACCATTTATTATAATATTATCCTCTGTATTTAGTGGTTTTTCAGTTAAAATCAGGTATTTTTCTATATTTAATTCACTAATCATGTAGCTTTTCATAAAAACTCAGATTAAAGTTGAGGTTTCTATATTTTTTTTCTCTATATTTCTCTTTTCTCAAGTGATTTATCACCATTTATTATAATATCATTCTCTGCATTTTGTGGTATTTCATTGTAAATCAGGTATTTTTCTATGTTTAATTCACTAATCATGTAGATGTTCATAAAAACTCAGATTAAAGTTGAGGTTTATATAGTTTTTTCTCTATATTTCTCTTTTCTGAAGTGATTTATCACCATTTATTATAATATTATCCTCTGCATTTTGTGGTTTTTCAGTGAAAATCTGGTATTTTTCTATATTTAACTCACTAATCATGTAGATGTTCATAAAAACTCAGATTAAAGTTGAGGTTTGTATACTTTTTTTCCTCTATATTGAACTTTTCTTAAGTGATTCATCACCATTTATTATAATATCATTCTCTGCATTTTGTGGTTTTCGTGTGAAAATCAGGTATTTTTCTATATTTAATTCACTAATCATGTAGATGTTCATAAAAACTCAGATTAAAGTTGAGGTTTATATAGTTTTTCCTCTATATTTAACTTTTCTTAAGTGATTTATCACCATTTATTATGATATCCTCTGCATTTTGTGGTTTTCGTGTCAAAATCAGGTATTTTTCTATATTTAATTCACTAATCATGTAGATGTTCATAAAAACTCAGATTAAAGTTGAGGTTTATTTTTTTTCTATATATTTCTCTTTTCTTAAGTGATTTATCACCATTTATTATAATATTATCCTCTGCGTTTTGTGGTATTTCAGTGAAAATCAGGTATTTTTCTATATTTAATTCACTAATCATGTAGATGTTCATAAAAACTCAGATTAAAGTTGAGGTTTGTATACTTTTTTTCCTCTATATTGAACTTTTCTTAAGTGATTCATCACCATTTATTATAATATCATTCTCTGCATTTTGTGGTTTTTGTGTGAAAATCAGGTATTTTCCTATATTTCATTCACCACCACCACCACCCCCCCTCCAAAAAAAAAAAAAAAAGGGAAACAAGGAGTATTGTTTTTGGTTTGTTTGTTTGATTGTTAACACTCTAGCAGCAAAATTATTTGTTGAATTCATACCAGATTAGGTTTATGGATCGCCAATGACCCAGAATAGATCTGATTACATTTTGGGAAAAGTAGGTCAAACTTCCACTTTTTTATGAATTTTTTAAAATCTTTTTGTTTTTTCTCTATTTACTTATAATGGGGGAAATTTCAAACGCATGTGGCAACAAAACTATTGGTTGAATTCATACCAAATTGAGTTTATAGATTGCCAGTGACCCAGAATAGATGTGATTACATTTTTGGAAAAGTAGGTCAAAGTTCCAATCTTTTATGAATTAAATTTTTTGTTAAGCTGTTGCTTCAGCTTACACCTTTTCGCCCATGTGTAATATAGAAATCCAACCTGTATGTATGTATATATATATCATGTTTGGTTAAATGGATGAATAAATTACTACTACTACTACTACTACTACTACTACTATTTTTTTTTTTTTTTCCATTTACTTATAATGTGCAAAATGTCTATAAAAACATAAATTTAGTTTCAATTTACCTCAAACTTGTATATGCACAGACATGATGACATCAGCTGGATCGATGACAAAATAAGTTACAATATGTTTTTAGGGGAGGGGTTTGTTGTGCCTGCACCAGAAACAGACAAAACTCAAGAAAAAGTCACTTTTCCAGCAAAGATATCAGTAACGGATTGTAAAAACAACTGTGTCCATCCACTGTTATTGATCCAACTCCATGGGTTTTACTGTTGAGTTAATGTTGATGGTGTTTCCATGGTAACTACGGAGCCTCTGAATGTCCAAATGGGTCATATCTGATGACCATGAAAAGATGACAAACTGTATTTTACACCGACTATTTACATGGATTGATAGGATTAGTGGATCAACAGATATTAACCCTTTCATGCATGAATTATAAGAGCCTTAATCACGATTTTTTTTTTTCCTGAATGTTGTTATTCCTCTAGGTATTAAAAAAAATAATGTAATTGAAATAGTTTTATGAACCCATTTTTCATGGGGTTGCAAAAATGTCCACTCAGCTGGACGCCAAGCATTTAATTTCTGAAACAAAGAAACGTATTTACTGGTAAACTGTGTGAAAACTATGAAATAACATTTTTAATGCAGCTAATCTGATGTTTTCTTACATTTTAACATCCTCTGATACTAGTCATTACTCACTTCATTGAGATAATATCCAAAAAAAAAAAAAAACCTGTTAATTACAGTTTAATAACAAGAACAAGCATTGATCTCCACTCAAACATGTTAGTGCAGATCAGGTTTATCAAGAATAGTAAAGTTACAGTAACAGTATGAATTCCAGTGTGTGGGATGGTGCATGCACTGCAAAAATCTGAATCTCACCAAGTGTATTTTTCTCAGTTCTAGTCAAAATATCTCATCACACTTAAAAAAATGACACATAATCATCTAAAGTGTAAAATTTTTTGCTTAATTCAAGCAAAAAAAAAAAAAAAAAATTGCCAATGCAACAAGTGAAAATCATCTTGGTAAGATTTGTTGAAATCAGGTTTTCCAGATCTATTGTCTATAAATAAGTTCTTATTTCTCACTGAAAAGTTCCTCTTTAGGTGATTCTGTCTTATTTTAAGTGTGAAGAGATCAGTGGCGGCTGCTCGTCTTTCAGACAGGGGAAGCTCATTGTCGGCTTACATAAAAAAAAATGGTCAAGTTATGTATGCTAAAATACATTAAAAATACAAGAAAATGCAGTAAAATACAGAAAAAATAGATGAAAATACAGAAAAAATACACAAAAAACAATGTTAAATATACAAAAAATACACTAAAATGCACAAAAAAAAAAAAAATACCCTGAAAACAGTGGCGGCTGCTCGTTTTTCAGACAGGGGAAGCTCATTGTTGACTTACATCAAAAAAATTGTCAAGTTATTTAAACATAAATTCGTCCCTCCGTTCCTTTTTAAGAAAATGGTCAGTGACCTTATCGTACCAAGTAAACAAGAAAACGTTGAAATTATGTTAAATTGAAACAAGGAAGTACAATGAGTGTGTTTTATTCACAGTGCAAGAAATGAACAAGTAATTTCGTGGTGGTTTCTCTCTCGATTTCACAGCAGAATGTACGACGGTATTAAACTGAACTGTGTCAGTGAAGGAGTAGATCTCAAACTAGCTGTCAATCAAACGGGATTCAGCCTTTCCACCGATCCTCCAATCAGCACGTGGAATCCTGGCGTTCAGCCCGGCCGAGCATCCGGGGGCGGGACAACATCGTGGCATTTATCCAATTACCGTCCAGTTTTGAGGCAATGAAAAAAACTGTTCCACTCAGTCCCATTGAAGTGCATGGACGCTGAGGGTCTAAGGGCAAACGCACTGAGCAGAGATCGAATGAGAAAACAACAACAGGAATGTATGAGAAGTGAACAACATCGAGTCTGTTGGTTTATGATAAAGCTGATTCTGAACAAACTCCTCTTTGAGATGATCGTGTTCTAACACATTTGTAGTCAATGAAATGTCAACACAATCGTAGATATTTAACCAATTAATTTTCAGAATTTTAGGGGAAGCCAAGCGTCCCTTGCAGTCTATGAGAAATCGCCACTGGAAGAGATATTTGGACAAGAAATTAGACAAATACACTTGGTAAGATTTAGATTTTTGCAGTCTAAGTGTCCACTGTGTTGGCTGATATGGAACTAAAACAACAAAACCCATGAATATACAAGAGAACAGCTGTCCACTGTAGTGACCACTATGCATCCCTTTCATGCATGAATTATGAGAACCTTAATCAATATTTTTTTTCCTGAGTGTTTTTATTCCTCTTTAGGCATGAAAAAAAAAACAATGTGATTGAATTTTTTTTTTTTTTAAATCAGCCTGTTTTTCGTGGAGTTACAAAAATGTCCACTCAGCTACACCATGAATTTTATTCTTGAAGCAAAGAAACATGTATTTAAAACCCGATATCATAAAGTGATATGAAAACAGTGAAATGAAACCATGTTTAATGCAGCTAATCTGATGTTTTCTCACATTTTAACATATTCTAATACGAGTTATTACTCACTTCATGGAGATAATATGCAAAAAAATAAATATTAACAATTGATTTTCACTCTTGAACCAAGCAAGAACAGAAAAGTTACAATAATGGTATGAATTGCAGTTTATGAGATGATGCATAAGTGTCCACTGTGTTGGTTGATATGGAACTAAAACAACAAAACCCATGAATATACAGGGTGGGGAAGCAAAATTTACAATGAACATTTAGTTGTTTTTTCTCCGCAGGCACTACGTCAATTGTTTTGAAACCAAACATATACTGATGTCATAATCATACCTAACACTATTATCCATACCTTTTCAGAAACTTTTGCCCATATGAGTAATCAGGAAAGCAAACGTCAAAGAGTGTGTGATTTGCTGAATGCACTCGTCACACCAAAGGAGATTTCCAAAATAGTTGGAGTGTCCATAAAGACTGTTTATAATGGAAAGAAGAGAATGACTATGAGCAAAACTATTACGAGAAAGTCTGGAAGATACTATTAAAGAAGAATGGGAGAAGTTGTCACCTGAATATTTGAGGAACACTTGCGCAAGTTTCAGGAAGCGTGTGAAGGCAGTTATTGAGAAAGAAGGAGGACACATAGAATAAAAACATTTTCTATTATGGAAATTTTCTTGTGGCAAATAAATTCTCATGACTTTAATTAAACTAACTGGTCATACACTGTCTTTCAATCCCTGCCTCAAATTATTGTAAATTTTGCTTCCCCACCCTGTATATTTTTAACCCTCCAGTATCCAGGTGAGCCTTTTAGGCACACTTTGCACTTCATTTTAAAAAAACTTCATATTATTTTTCACAATTTAAATAAGGTTAGAATTCAAAAGTTGCATCGGTGCATCCCTAATGTCCACTTTACTCAGCGTCTTTCTCGTATAATAAGTAACATGTTTGCTTTAATTTTTTAGTATCCCATACAGTATTGAGTAACTAACATGACTGCTCACATTAAACTGTCACTTAGTCTGTGTGCTTGTTAAACTGGGACATTTCCTGTTTCTGTTTCCACTTCAGTTCATCCCTGTATATTCACTCAGAACACGTCCACTTGTCATTCTTCTACTTTACATGTGATGATAAACAGCAGCTCCAACCTAACTAACTAAATAACTAACTAACGCTACTACTTACTGCATCTTGCAAAGTGGATCTTTATGGATTTCCCTGGTACAGAATAAGGTTTTAATGAGGTGTTTCACATCCTCGCACTTAGTGTTTCGTCATTTATCTGTTCTGTCCATTTTCAGGGGAACATAAATAAATGATTTGTGTCAGCACGCGACTGAGCAATAAGGAGAAGCACTGCTGAAAACTGACCAGGAGCTTAAACGCACACTTCCAATTATGAACCACTGCAGGTAAAACACAGACGAAGGAGACTAATGATTGTATTTGAGTTAAATAACATAATTTAGCTCCATCTGAACCATACCTGCGACCTTATTAACCCTCCGGTATCCAGGTGTGCCTGTTAGGCACACTTTGCACTTTGTGTTAAAAAATTTCATATTATTTTTCACAATTTAAATAAGGTTAGAATTCAAAAGTTGTTCATTGTTGCATGATCTTTAAAATTCTGGCCACCAACTAAAATGTGCACATTGTAAACAAAATAAAATTACAAGACTAGCATCTGTCTCCCAAGTGTGCCTAAAACGCACTATTTCTTCTATTTGATATGTATGATTAGGGCTGACCTTGATTTACAAAAATAAAATCAAATTAGAGCAGAAAAATAAATCAATATATAATATTTAATAGTTTGATTTATAGCTGTGCATTTTACGCACACTTGGTGACAGATGCTAGTATTTTTGAACATTTGACCTAGTGCCAAAAATAATAATACAAATTAACCAATGATGGAGTTAATTATTGACATATCCCAGGCTGCAAAAATCTAATAATATGTGATCCACTTTTTATGTAGTATTATGAAAAAAAAAAAAAAAAAATACTTTTTTGTGTTTTTTGCATCCAAAAAAATGGTTTGTTTTCATTACAAACGCAGCATTTAAAGGGTTAAAAAATGTGACAATGATTGAGTATTTGGTATTTTTATTTACAACTCAAGTTGATGAAATAGAAAAAAGCATAAAAGAATTAAAAACAAACTGTATGAAAATTTTTTTTTGACATTATTCCACAAGTGTGCCAAAATGGCACACTTGGTGCTTATTAAGGGCCTTGCTGGACGGGATACCGGAGGGTTAACCCTCCGGTATCCAGGTGGGCCTTTTAGGCACACTTTGCACTTCATTTTAAAAAACTTCATATTATTTTTCACAATTTAAATAAGGTTAGAATTCAAAAGTTGTTCATTTTTGCATGATCTTTAAAATTATTGAGAAAGGAGGAGGACACATAGAACTAGAAGCACTCGGAGAGCGCAGACCTCCGCCAAGGCTGATCAGTGGCCACCCCCGTGGGCCCCCCCACCCCCGATCACCACCAAAATTTAATCATTTCTTCCTTATCCCATTTCCAACAAACCCTGAAAATTTCATCCAAATCTGTCCTTAACTTTTTGAGTTATGTTGCACACTAACGGACAGACAAACAAACAAACAAACAAACAAACAAACCCTGGCAAAAACATAACCTCCTTGGCGGAGGTAATAAAAACATTTTCTATTAGAAAAGCACTCGGAGAGCGCAGACCTCCGCCAAGCGCAAAAATTCCCCACGTAATCGGTGATACAAATCCTACATTTATTTTTAAAAATAAAATCCGCCTTCTGGATCAGATCCGGATCAGCCTTTGAAATGTGATAGAGGACCCCATTGTCAATTCCTGAGTTAAATTTCATGAGTTTTGGTCAATAATTAAGCGAGATACTGGGAAACGAAAATTTTGGCCCCATTTACCACAATGTTAACGAAAATTTCAAAGTGATCCAGAATCCAGGATTTCTTCCGGATCACCCCCAAAAGTTAATCATTTCTTCCTTATCCCATTTCCAACAAACCCTGAAAATTTCATCAAAATCTGTCCATAACTTTTTGAGTTATGTTGCACACTAACGGACAGACAAACAAACAGACAGACAAACAAACCCTGGCAAAAACATAACCTCCTTGGCGGAGGTAATTATGAACCACTGCAGGTAAAACACAGACGAAGGAGACTGATGATTGCATTTGAGTTAAATAACATAATTTAGCTCCATCTGAACCATACCTGCGACCTTATTAACCCTCCGGTATCCTGGTGCGTCTTGTAGGCACACTTTGTACTTTGTGTTAAAAAATTTCATCTTATTTTTCACAATTTAAATAAGGTTAGAATTCAAAAGTTGTTCATTTTTGCATGATCTTTAAAATTATTGAGAAAGGAGGAGGACACATAGAATAAAAACATTTTCTATTATGTCAATTTTCTTGTGGCAAATAAATTCTCATGACTTTCAATAAACTAATTGGTCATACACTGTCTTTCAATCCCTGCCTTAAAATATTGTAAATTTTGCTTCCCCACCCTGTACAAGAGTAAAGCTGTAGAGTAACTGTCCACTGTAGTGACCACTATGCATGAAAGAGTTAAACAGGTTACATCAGTAGATAGCTTTCGTTGTCAGCAGCTGTTCGGCTCTGAAATAAGATAATTGTGTAGAAGCAAAAAACACCGTCACTACTGTCAGAGTATTGTAACCCACCCAGTGTATTAGCCGGTGTGATTTTCAGCGTAGTGCTTTTTTTTTCCTTACCGTTATATAACCTTAAAATGACTGTATTTGACTACTACACGGCTGATGCTTTGCAATCAGTGAAGTGCTGTTGCGTGTGTTGTCACAGGTTCAGTCAGAGGAGCTAATGGTGTAGAAAGGTTCTGGGCTGATGAACAAGCACACACAGTCTTCTGATTACAGCAGCCTTTCTCTATTCAAGCCTTTCTGACACTCGCAGACACAATTAGTCTTGACGAGCAAAGAGCCTCTTATTTCTGCCTTTTACCTGCTCCCATTCCTGTCCTCTAATTCAATTTACAAGCAGCAAATATGATTGCTGTGCGGATCCCAGACAAAACTGATCATACCGCTCCTTTGTTGTCGTCTTGTAATTGAGTCACACATGAGTAACTGCCCCCCCACCCCCTTCCTACACATGTAATAAAGATACACATGAGATTCTTTGGTACCGTCACTGTACTGTAACACAACCACACATCTGTGAGGGTACAGGCATGTTAAGTTCGTTTTTCATCAGTTCTTTTGGCTGCTGTTACAATACGAGGCAGAGCTAAGAGGTGCGGCCGTTACGGTACAGATGTAATGGATGAGCATGGAACACATCTATGCACATGTAGACACAAAACAAATCCGATTTATCACCGAACCCTTTGGTGCAGACGGTGATCCCATCAACGTGCAACTTGGTGCCTAATGTGTCAAAAACCTAATGTCTAGTACAGGGGTCGGCCACCCGCAGCTCTTTCATCCTTATGTTGCGGCTCTGCGTGGCTTGGGAAAATAAATGATAAGTGTCCGATTGAAGTATATGTTATTTGTCTCAAAAACGTGTATCATGTCTTCTTATGAAGTCAAAGTTTTTAACTTCTTTTTTTCAGACCTTCTGCAATTTCGGTGATCAGCATTCGCCTTCTTCAGAGACGTTTGACAGCACTTGACGTGTCAGCCGGCAGCCGGCATGCGCGGAATGCCCTGCGACACCAAAACTGCACAATATCTGAACAAAGTATTTTATTTGTGTTTGTTCATTTGTTTAATTGTAGTTGTAAATTGTAAGATTATTGTGATCTCGAAATATTAAAATAAAATTATATATATATATATATATATATATATATATATATATATATAATTTTTCGTCACTCAAAACATGCGTCACACTCTCCGACAGCCCGCCAAAACGCCATACATTTATCGAGACTTTCAACCCCAGGTAGGCCAAGTATGGAGAAATCTAAGAAAAGAAAAATATCTGAAGAAAATAGAACATTTAATGATGCCAGGTGGCCATGGCACGACCAAGGTGCCGTGGCACCGCGGTACCAGGGCTCGGTGCCAGGTGCCGTTGCACCGCAGTGCCACAACTGGGTGCCACCGGTGCCGCGGCACCACCGGCACCTCGAGCTGAGGCACCACCGCGGTGCCATGGCACCTGGCACCGAGCCATGGCACCTGGCACCGAGCCATGGTACGGCGGTGCAACGGCACCTAGCGTTGGCACCGAGGTGCGCCGCGGCACCGGTAAAATCGTTGTATAAGCCGCATCGGAGTATAAGCCGCAGTGTTTAAAGTGTGGGAAAAAAGTAGCGGCTTATAGTCCAGAATTTACGGTATATATAGGCTAACCTCTTCATTTCAGATGTCAAGAAGTGTTTGCAGCTCCCAGTGTTGTCTTTTCCGTGGAAACCGGGTCGAAATGGCTCTTTGAGTGTTAAAGGTTGCCGACCCCTGGTCTAATAGTTTACAAAACCCAGAGCATATCAGTGTTTTAAACAATCCACACACCAGAACCTTGAAGGTGTTTGGTATGGAGGACGGATATGCAAAACCCACCAGGGACTTGAGTTAGAACATCAACAACTGTAGGATACACTAACAAAATAATATTAGAATAGAGTTTGAAAAAGCTCTAGATTTAGCTACAAGATGACTAAATACTAGGGCTGGGCAAGTTAACGCGTTGTTACCGCGTTAACGCATTCATGAAATAACGCCGACAATTTTTTTTTATCTCACGTTAATGCTGTTTTATTCTAACTCCTATTATTCTGCCCCTGCTTGTGTGTGTGTAGCGATTAGCTCGGCAGATAGACAACAGGTTTCCGAACAAAAAAAGCCGGACACCGAAAACTTCTGTCCAAATCTTTTACTTGAGACTCACTGTAAAACTGCAACATACATACAAAATATGTCTCAGTTCTGTTCATTACCTTAGTACACTTACATGGCATTATACATTTAAATGATTGGGAAAAGATTGCTAGCTCGATGCTAACTTGAATGGGAAAACCCATAGACACGCTAACGATTAGCATTTACAGATTAATTTAAGATTTATAGCGTCTTTTTATCCAGCAACAAAGGTTCACATCAGAGATATTTTATACTATTCATTCTTACAACTGAACATAAAATACTCACAGGCAAACGTTTTTGGGGCCATACAAACAGAGTGAAAGAAACGTGTCTGTTAGTTCCTTCTTATGTCCGAACTGACTACAGGAACAAAGAAAGTACAAAACATACTTATTCTGACCACTTCAGGGCCCCTTTTGCTTGCTTTTAACAACTGAACATCACATATTATTGAGCTTATTAGTATTAGTACTTATTAGTGGGCTTAAGACTCCTGTCAATCACTCACAACCGGAAATAAAATGTCGGGAACATAAACATGGAGAAAAGTACTGGTCTTTTCCATGGACATTTTCATTTTAAATGTCTTCAGATGGTGGGGTTGAGAAGGACAAAGATGTTTGTAAGCACTGCAATGTGGAATTATTTTTTTTTAAATATCACTTAAAGGCAATACGGCAACCCTCCCCCCATATAACTATAGATTAACCGAGATTAATCGCAGAAATCCACACGATAAATTGCGATTAAAAATTTTAATTGCTTTTATTTTATTTATTCTGTATGTTGTGTGCTTGTGGTTTATGAACTTGTGTATACAATAAAGTTTATTATAATAAAGGCTTTACATGTCCGAGGAATAATTTAGCCCGGATTCAAAAGTGGATTAAACCAGTGACTTTAATCGGGTTTAAATTTAATCCGAACTTTTCTTTTTCAACTGGAATAAGGTGTTTACATGGGCATCTTAAATAGGATCTAACCTTTAATCAGTTTAAACCAGGAATAGAAGTTGTCATGTAAATGCATGAATTGATGCAATTCTGATTCTAGATCACAGGTGTCAAACAGGCGGCCCGGGGGCCAAATCCGGCCCGCCAAAGGGTCCAATCCGGCCCCTGGGATGAATTTGTGAAATGTAAAAATAACACTGAAGATATTATCAGTCAAGGATGTTCAATCTAAAGTGGGCCAGACCAGTAAAATATTATCATAATAACCTATAAATAATGAAAAAAAGCTATTTTTTTCTTTTTGTTTTACTGTCAAAAAAGTAAAATTACACAAAAATGTTTACATTTACAGACTGGCTTTTCACAAAAAACGTGAACAACCTGAAATGTCTTAAGAGAAGTATGTAGTATTTTAACAATATTCTGCCTATTATTAAATGTTTTGTGTATTTGTAGATCCACTGTGATCTGTAAGTTGTGATGCACATGTATAAATGATAAACTGTGCTGTAATATTGTTAAAATTACACTTATTTTTCTTAAGAATTTTCAGATTGTTCATATTTGTTCATGTTACGTTCAAGTACAGTTCGTAGATGTAAACATTTTAATTACGGAATTTTACTTTTTTCACTCAAAAACAGAGAGAAAAATTTGGAGTTGATGTTATTTCTAAGTTCTTATCCTATTATTTACATTATTTTACTGGTCCGGCCCTCTTTATTTTTTATTAGGCTGAATGTGGTCCCTGAACTAAAATGAGTTTGATAACCCTGTTCCAGATGAATTATTTATGCTTCTTCACGTGCCTTCCAGCAAACAGTTAAAGTTCTCCTATTTAACAGTGTGATTGTTTCTCATTATAGAAAAGACAAAAACATAATTGTGGTCCCATTATTAACAATAACAATTGTATTGACATGGAAAAATGGAAAATTAGTGTCCACTATCTGACATTAAAAGGCAATATTATGGCAAAATGCAGTGCCTTCTTACACAAAAGATCTAAGACCCTTTTTCTAATTACAGTCAATTATGTAAAGTTAATAAACCATTTTGCATAGCCTCCAGGAAATAGAGGATTTGAGTGTTATCAGTGTTTGAGGGGTAATTAGTCTGCTTTTGAGGACTCAGATTTCACCCCCCCCCACCCCTCGTCTCTTTCATTCATCTCACAAAATTAGAGTTTGACAGAATTTGACATGGCCATGTGCTCCCACCTGAAATGTCCTTCTCCTACTTTTTTTTTTTTTGTTTGTTTTACTTCCAGCTCTGAAGTGTTGGCTTTTGCATGTAGTGCTCTGCAAAAATTCAAGTGAAATGTCTGTGAAATGCACAAAGAATCTTAAGTCAAACACACTATTCCTTCCACGTTCTCTCACCGAGCCTGCTCCGAAGCTTTGACACCAAACCAAGGTCACTACTAAAAAATGCTTGGATTTGCTGGTATGCCAAGCAAGATTTAGATGATTGCAAGAGGCAATTACTGCAAGGTTGTGGGGCTCTGTTCACACAATAAGCCGACACAACCTGATCAGGATTATGATGCCCTAATTTCCATAAATCTGCCATCACCACAGCAGGAGGCATGAATGACTGATTGTAATCGCGAAGAATTTGTGACGATTAACAAACCTGCCAGGTCAAAGTGCCAATCAAAAATGGAGTAACTCTGCGGTTTCTCATTACTCCGACTCCTTACTCACTCAATGAGATTGCATTGACACTTTTTTTTTTTTCCTGTCCGTCTTCTATTTCTTCTTGTACTCCCAAAAATAGAACACAACAGCATTTCACCCCCCCAAAAAATGTCCCTTGTCAAACGTCGGAGCTTGATAACAACCCGATCAATCAAAAAATCGAGGGGCTTTTCTTTTGTGACACTGACAGGGAGTATTAACCTTGCTATGCAGAAGTGATGCTCGCTATGGTGTTATGTATGCAGCGAAAGCAGCGGCTTTTCTGCCCTTCAGAAGTACAATACATGACATGAAATGCAAAAGAATGAAGAGTGGATTCCAGATTGGCACTTGGCAAAAGCAAAAATGGATTTAATGCAAATGGTTGCAGTTCTTTGAAGATAAATAGTGCGAAACATAGTGGTCATTCACGCTAGTGGTGTGCATATTTTGGTATCGATCCGATACCAAGTAAATACAAGGCCAGTATCGCCTATATCAATAAATACTGAACAACAAAGGAAACGCAAGTTTTGGTCGTCAATTTAGGTAAGAGTTCAGCTGTCCTGTTGAGTTGTCAGCTGAGATACACATTAAAATAAGTGAGTTGTAACCACTGGAGCGTGTGTTTGCAGGCAAACGCGACCACGAGTGGTGTTGAGCACGTGTACAGGGTGGGGAAGCAAAATTTACAATGAACATTTAGTTGTTTTTTCTCAGCAGGCGCTACGTCAATTGTTTTGAAACCAAACATATATTGATGTCATAATCATACCTAACACTATTATCCATACCTTTTCAGAAACTTTTGCCCATATGAGTAATCAGGAAAGTAAACGTCAAAGAGTGTGTGATTGGTGTGACGAGTGCATTCAGCAAAAGGAGATTTCAACAATAGTTGGAGTGTCCATAAAGACTGTTTATAATGGAAAGAAGAGAATGACTATGAGCAAAACTATTACGAGAAAGTCTGGAAGATACTATTAAAGAAGAATGGGAGAAGTTGTCACCCGAATATTTGAGGAACACTTGCGCAAGTTTCAGGAAGTGTGTGAAGGCAGTTATTGAGAAAGAAGGAGGACACATAGAATAAAAACATTTTCTATTATGTCAGTTTTCTTGTGGCAAATAAATTCTCATGACTTTCAATAAACTAATTGGTCATACACTGTCTTTCAATCCCTGCCTCAAAATATTGTAAATTTTGCTTCCCCACCCTGTACAAAGTATCGGAGGTGCGGTACGTTTTGAGTGATATGGTAGTGCAGGGGTGTCAAACTCGTTTTAGTTCAGGGGCCATATTTAGCCCAATTTGATCTCAAGCAGGCCAGACCAGTAAAATAATGACTAAATAACCTATAAATAATAACAACTCCAAGTTTTTCTTTTTGTTTTGGTACAAAAAACCTCCAATTAAATTATGAAAATATTTACGTTTTACAAAAAAGATGTGAATAACCTGAAAAAACAGAAATTTCATTTGAAACATTAGTGCAATTTTAACAATATTATGCCTCGACTTATTATTTATACATGTACATTTACACACAATGTTACACAAACATTTGGTAAAAGGCAGAATATTGTTAAAATTTTGGAGTTTGGAACTAAAATTTAAACAATTTCTACAATATTACATCTGTTATTATTAACACAACTACAGATCACAGTGGATCCATAAATGCACGAAACATTTAGTAACAGGCAGAATATTGTTAAAATTGCACATTTCGGGTTGTTCATCTTTGTTTTTATTTATGTATTTATTTGCATTTTATTGTGAAAGAATAGTTTTGTAAATGTAAATATTTTCACAGTGTTATGTTATTTTTTTCATTTAAATTTTTTCCACATAATTTTTCACAAAGAAAATTTGTAGTTGTCATTATTTATGGGTTATTGTGTTGTTATTTTTACTGGAGATCACATTGGTCTGTATGTGGAACCTGAACCAAAAGGATTTGGACAACCTGGACTGTTCAGGTTCATTTTTGCACTTTCATCCCGCGGGCCAGAATGGAACCTTTGGCGGGCCAGATTTGGCCCCTGGGCCGCAGGCATAAATCCTGCTTTTACTGGTATCTGGGCTTCATTTGAGAGCTGAGGGTCTTAATCAGGGGTGTCCAAACTTTTTTTAAAGAGGGCCAGATCTGATAATGTGGACATTGCCAGGGGCCAGCGGTCCCTTTCGACGTTTTTTAAACAGTAAAAATTACATATAAATGTGCTGTTCTACAATAATTTTATTTTCATTGTCACAATATAATTTTTTTTAAATGGCAATGTAACCAAATCTACACCACTCAGGTGTGAACAAATTTAAAAAACAAACAAAAAAAAACAATTCTGCCTTCCTTTCACATCTGGAGTCAGATAACATAGAACAAACTGTGTGGAGTATCTTAAACTTCCAAGAAGTTGATAAAAATCTTAACCCCACATTCATTTTAAACATGACTTATATGAGTAATCATTACTCATATATTACTCAGTAATGCAAAGTCTGTTAACGTTAAGATGAAAACATATGACTCTTACTCTTGTCTTTCACAAAATCATTCAGAAAGTAATATTTGTGTCACATCTACAGGTACATAACACCAGCAATTATAGGCAACTAACCTGGCAACTTGGTAGCCTGCCCTGGTGGTGAATTCATTGAACTCCCAGGTTCACATGAAGAGTCACTGTTGTGAGTTTAAAGCAGCTTGAATTTGCGTCACTTTTTCAGAACGCTCACTCCCTTGTAGCTTGTCGTATACGTTAGCATGTTTTGTCTGCTAGTGTGTCTTTACATTGAATTCCTTAAACAAGGCAACAATCTCTCGACAAATTAGGCAAACACAATCACCTCAATTTTCAGTGAGAAAAAATTGTAATTCTCATCTTTCCTGGAAGCGGCGGCCCTCACTGTCAACTTTCCTTTTTTTTATTTACAGGCGCCATGGTTAGAAATTAGCGAAAATGGTTGATGGGAAGGTCACAGAGCCAGATAGAGTTCGAGTGGTGCTGCCACCATGAGGTGACAGGAGAAACTGCATTTGGAACCTTTTATGATTCATGTACTCGGTTCAACAGTCCAAGCGGGCCATGAATAATACATTATAAAACCCAAGCTGTGGGCCGTATAAAATCTGACCGCGGGCCGTGATTGGCCCCCGGGCCGGACTTTGGACATGCCTGGTCTAAATTAATTTATTAACATTGTTAATGTTGCTGTTAATCATTAACATATGCCAGGCGGCAAAATCAAATAATATGTAATCCAATTTTTATGTAGTATTTTGGAAAAAAAAAAAAAACAACAACACATGTGTTTTTTGCATCAAAAAATGCAGTGACATCATGATGAAAAGAGATGGTTTAAAGGGTTAAAAAAGAATCTAAAATGAATGATTATTTGATATGTATGATTAGGGCTGACCTTGATTTACAAAAATAAAATCAAATTAGAGCAGAAAATAAATCAATATATAATATTTAACAGTTTGATTTATAGGTGTGCATTTTACGCACACTTGGTGACAGATGCCACTATTTTTGAACATTTGACCTAGCACCAAAAATAATAATAATGCAAATTAACCAATGTTGGAGTTAATCATTGACATATGCCAGGCTGCAAAAATCAAATAATATGTAATCCAATTTTTATGTAGTATATTGAAAAAAAAAAAACATTTTTTTTGAATCCAAAAAAATGGTTTGTTTACATTACAAACACAGCATTTAAAGGGTTAAAAAAAATGTGACAATTTTTGAGTATTTGGTATTTTTATTTACAGCTCAAGTTGATGAAATAGAAAAAAAAGTGTAAAACGATTAAAAACAAACTGTATGAAATTTTTTTTTTTTACATTATTCCACAAGTGTGCCAAAAAGGCACACTTGGTGCTCAGTAAGGGCCTTGGTGGACGGGATACCAGAGGGTTAAAAAGTACTGTATCGAAGGCCGAGTTGAGACGGTATCACGTAGTGGAAACGCGGCATAATTCCTGTTCAGACAAGCACCCTCTTGTGATACATGTTGTGTCCGGACGCCTTTTTTTTAAAATCACTATTTTACTGCATAAAAAGGTTATTTCAAAAAAGGGATTATAATCGCAGAGCTGCATTAGACAAACACTGACCTGCATGTGCTAATGTTGCCCATCCATTTCATGGCCAAACAAATGTTGATATCCATCCATTTGTTAACAGATGCAGCCCTGTGTGGATAGTTGGAAGCAACATAAAAGATTACATGTATCAGAAGGAGCTACACAAGCAGAATAATGAATTATGCTGCTGCCGCTCTGTGAACAAATGCTGTTAGCCGGTGCCAAGACCGCGAGAGTCTTCTTAAATCCAAATGAAAATCTGTGATGATTTTTTTTTTGAATGTTTATAACTCAGCCCAGATTAGTGACAAATTAGTATGATGCATGCTGGGTTTTGTGGGGTTTTACTCCCTTTGAAACATAAGTCAGTTGTTTATAGCGTATAGTCATAAAACTTCGCGGGTACAGACGCCAGTATTGGTTAATAACGGCGGCGTCTGTTCCTGTGCACCTGTCTAAAAGGATATTCCCTGGAGTGGAGTTTCTGTGATCCCTACCCAGCAGAGATAATGGGATTGGGAGTCTGTTGCATCAAAGGGAAATGTTTGGTCTGCACTCTTTTCATGGCTCCGTCATTTATTGTTGCATTTGCCAAATGTCTCTACTTTTACCTCTGTCTAATTGCTGGATGCTGGTGTTATTGTCGGCCTGATCACAATCAAAGGTACCGGAAAGGGTGCACATATAATAATAATAATAATAATAATAATAATAATAATAATAATAATAATAATAAACTTTATTTGTATAGCACCTTTCATACAGAAATTGTAGCCCAAAGTGCTTCACATTGATTGAAAAAATACAATATTAAAATACATTAAGATTTGATTATACATCAAGAAATAAAATGAAATTTGAGAGAAATACAATGAAATAAAAATAAATATAAAAACAGCACACATTAAAATATTTGATTATGCATAGAATTTTTGAAGTGCAAGAAATAAGATGAAATTTGAAATACAATAAAATAAAAAATAAAAACAGAAATACAATAAAATAAAATAAAAATAAAAACCGCACATTCCTGGTTCCTGAATTGTGACCCCATTTTTATCTCCTTTCAAAGGCTAATGAGAATAAAAATGTTTTTAATTTGGTTTTAAATATATTCAGTGAACTGGCTTCTCTAATGTCTTTTGGAATTGTATTCCATAATTTTGGTGCATAGTTAGTAAAGGCTGCGTCCCCCATTTTCTTTGTAATATTTCTGGGAGTCGCTAGTAACCCTGCGTTTGATGACCTCAGTGTTCTAGTTTGAACATAATTGATCAGTGAGTTTGCAATGTAACTTGGTCCGGTTCCATTTAGAGCTTTATACGTGAGGAGTAGTATCTTAAAATCAATTCTGTAGGTTACCGGTAGCCAGTGCAGGGAAACCAACACTGGAGTAATGTGCTCTCTCTTCTTGGTATAGATAAAAAATAATAATGCTCGATCAAAAAATCAGGCCATTTTATTTGTCTGATATTTCTCTTTTAATGTCCAAAATATTTTTGTATTATGGGGTCTACTAAAAAATTCGCAGGCTTGTACCCCTGTCATATCAGAAATTATTCAGTGTACGGACACTCCAGTCTAATAGCCTCCATATTTAATGCCTACAAAGATATACAAATGTTTCAGCACTCAGGATAATCATGCATAGTTTATTGCATAGATGTCCAAAGCATGCGTGCTGAAAAATTCCATATATTGACAGAAACAATAAAATTAGACCCACATATTTTGAATATGGTGTACGGACACTACTTGGTGTACATACTCTACAAGATTGGAATGGAAATCTGGTTTACCACATGGCATCTCTGTTAGATCTGTAACTAAGTCTTCCTGGTACAGGAGGAAAGAAACATTTGTGAACAAGTTATAACAATATATGTACAGGGTGTCCCATAAGTCTCCATACATAGGAGACATAATACATTCCATACATATATGGTTCTAACATGTATTTCTTTATATTTCTTCTTTATACAAGGTGGGGAAGCAAAATTTACAATGAACATTTAGTTGTTTTTTTCTCAGCAGGCACTACATCAATTGTTTTGAAACCAAACATACACTGATGTCATAATCATACCTAACACTATTATCCATACCTTTTCAGAAACTTTTGCCCATATGAGTAATCAGGAAAGCAAACGTCAAAGAGTGTGTGATTTGCTGAATGCACTCGTCACACCAAAGGAGATTTCAAAAATAGTCGGAGTGTCCATAAAGACTGTTTATAATGGAAAGAAGAGAATGACTATGAGCAAAACTATTACGAGAAAGTCTGGAAGATACTATTAAAGAAGAATGGGAGAAGTTGTCACCCGAATATTTGAGGAACACCTGCGCAAGTTTCAGGAAGCGTGTGAAGGCAGTTATTGAGAAAGAAGGAGGACACATAGAATAAAAACATTTTCTATTATGGAAATTTTCTTGTGGCAAATAAATTCTCATGACTTTCAATAAACTAATTGGTCATACACTGTCTTTCAATCCCTGCCTCAAAATATTGTAAATTTTGCTTCCCCACCCTGTAGTTCTTCAGCAGACACGCATTGAAATGTGTTCCCGACAAAATGGCAGTCATATAGAGCATATTATATAAATAAAAATGGTTTATGTCAAGAAACGTTTATTTTTTCTATGTATGGAGACTTATGGGACACCCTGTATAAGGCATATACGCCATATTATTGATGGAAGTATATTGGTGTACGGACACTACATGAATTTTGGTGAACAACGCACCTTTGAAAACATGCGCTTCGACGTAAACATCCGTTTGCCACATTGTTACCAAATTTTCTGCAGCCAGGGAGCATACCAAAATCTGTCTAGTTGTGCATATTTAGTAGGCCTGTAACAGTACATGTACCGAACCGTTTCGGTGTGCACCTGTTCGGTTCGGTACACAGCTGTACCGAAACGGCACAGTATGATGAGAAAAAGAAAAAGGAACGAAAGACGTCGTTCGATGCGGAACTTTAAATCCGCACAAGTTTCACACGGACATACGGAAGGACGCACACATTGACCCAAAATATGAAATAGCAGCTGATATAAGGTTTAAAAAAAACAACAAATATGATGTGAACCTGGAAGGAAGAGACTGAAGACCCTCCACCATCAGTCCAGTCCAGTTTGGATCAGTTCAGGTTCAGGTGAAAGACAACAACGAGGAAAGAGACGTTAATAAGACGGACGTTGTTTGGCCCCGAGGAACTACAGTAGCTCTGTCTGTTTATCTGTCTATCACGCACGCTGTATAACAGAGGAATAAATAGAACGTTGAAAGTATGTAAGGTTTCACTTTCGTTTCACGACAACGTTCATTACATTAGTTATGGACCACACCCCCGGGTATATAACTGCGCGCCCCCCCCCTACCCCCCAGCTCCGACAAAAAAAAAAAAAAAAAAAAAAATCCCCTGTGCACACAACACAGTTTGTTTTCTGTCCTAAAATAAATAATTTGGTTCAATGTGTTGTCAGTGTTTCTCTTCACTTTGTTTAAACAGAATACCAGTTTGTCCTCTTGTTAATGTTGCACTTCATGTGGAATTTTTTTGTTATTTTTATGCAGAATGTGAACTGACAGAACTGGGATGAGATTTTTCTTGTTTGTTCAAAACTACCTTTCAGGGAAAAGTGCAACACTAATGTTTAAAACACATTCAGTAATATTAATCATTTATTTTCTATTTGATTTGTAGCAGCACAATTATATTATTCCTGTTTTTCTATATTCTATTGTCTCCAAAAATTGGGGGTAAAATGTTAAAAAAAAAACTCATAAATGCATTAACAGACATTTTGAAGAGTTTTCTTTCTTCCTGTACCGAACTGAAAAAAAACCGAACCGTGGCTTTGAAAACCGAAAACGCACCGAACCGAAAATTTTGTGTACCGTTACAGGCCTAATATTTAGTCATAATAATACTTAAATAACAGGTTCCCATTCTATTATTACAATTAAAGGGCTGTAAAAGAAGGGTTTTCAGAACAAAATGGTTGATTGTCTTAATACTGAAAATAAGAACTGATAACACTGGTCAACGACAAATTTATTACATTTTTTGAGCTGATTTAGGATGATTTTGGTGTGCTGAATCCAAAAATCACATTAATTTTGCTCAGTCAGGTCAACTTACTGAACTATGCTACATATTGGCTTTTTAACATTTTTGCTTACATTTATGGGCATTTTCACATCATATGATACAAAATTCTTTCATATTTCTTGCAATAAACGAGTTCTGAAGATTTTACTTTTGCCAATTTATGATTGTTTTTTTTTTTTTAATATTACAGGTGAATGAAATAGCTTCGACTAGAAGATCTTGCAAAAATAAACCTGACGTATTCTGCTACATCTGCGGTGAATACACCATTGTACCTAACAGGAATCCTGTTAGAAAATGATTTTTTTTCTCTTAAAACCTATTTTGGGTGAGAACTATATAAAAAAATCAACTGATAAAGTCACAAAAATGTAATCGATTTTGTGAGAAGATCAAATTTTTCAAAATCAAATTAGCAAAAAAACCTGACCTGATTGAGAAAAACAGATGTCATTTTTGGATTTAGCGGTGCAAAATGGTCCTAATTCAGTTAAAAAAACAAAAACAAAACCTACACAACTTGCAAAAAACATTTTTTTGTAACCCAGTGTTATTTATAGGTTATTATGATAATATTTTACTGATCGGACAAACCAGAAATCTAATTGGACTGTAAATGTCTGTATTAAAATGATTTTGACAGCACTTATTGGTTTTTCTTCACTTTTGTTCAGTTTGTGTCTTATTTTGTTCATGTTGATTCATTAATTCTTGTTGTTTTTATTTATTAGTTTAGCTGTTTTTGCTCATTTTGTTGTTTATTTTATTCTTTTACTTTATTTTATGTAAATATTTTGCTTATTTTTTTTCCACATTAGTGTAATTTTTGCATTTCACAAATTTCATCCCAAGGGCCGGACTGGACCCTTTGGTGGGCCGGATTTGGCCCCCGGGCTGAATGTTTGGCACCTGTGGGCTATATAATGTATATAATTATGGACGGAGGCAGAAAAGCCAGGTGTAGATTACTGCACAAAGTGAGAGTTTTATTTTCCTTGGTCAGGATATGTACAGTCAGTCCAGCTTGGATTTACAAGGCTGACAATTAATACTGAATGAACAAGAACTCAAATTATGAATTACTTGTTGAAAAAACCTAGACAACTTGCAAAAAACATTTTTTTTCTAACCCAGTGTAAGCAAACAGCTGTTCAACAAAAATGATCAATAAATGAAAAGCAATGTGATGTGTGTATTTTGTAATAAAAACGACACAGGAGTTGAGTAGAAATTATTTACTGTTACAAAACATTATGTACGATAATTTTGCTCTCTTATAGCAATAAAATTGTGCACGTTTTTATGCTTTATTGGGTCGCCATTTTATCAGTTTTTATCCGATTTTCTTCAAATTTGGAGGATTGCAAGATCTAGTAATAAGAAACATTTTGGGAATGGTTTTGGGGGTATGTTTTTGCAATAACTGATGCAAATATACTTGTACACCTTGATTGCGATCAGGCTGTGGATGCTGGTTTTACTGCATGTATCTTTGTCGTATCAGTAAAAAACAGCTGTGCTCCAGTTACGATAAATTACAACGGTGGTTTATTTATCGAGTCGTGATGCTCGTTGAACTCTAGGATGGTGGAATCATACTTTCTTTTTGTTGGCAATGGGTCGCTTAAACAGTAAATCCTGAATTATGACAGGTGAAATATACCAAGGTGAAAATAGTCTGCACCCTTCAAAGTAATATGTAACACATAACTGTTGATCAGACAGGAAGCATGCTGTTATTGCACGGCGCTTGCATTTTTCCACCTACCGACTTAAGTCAGCAACATAAAAGATGGAGTTGTGACAGAGAAAAAGATTTATGGACGTGGACCAGACTAATAAATACTGTCCAGCAGCAGAAAGGAGTTTGGATGCATTCATTTAATTCACTCCCAGCACATAATGCATGAAAGGCTGTGGGTGCCAAAAAGTTGTGGAAGTCCACATACGCTGCAAAATAGAAGCACTGTAGACCTAGAGGGAATAGACTGACAATGAACAGAATAGAAAAGAAAAGAACCACTGTAGACCTAGAGGTAATAGACTGAAAATAGAATAGAATAGAATAGAATAGAATAGAATAGAATAGAATAGAATAGAAGCACTGTAGACCCAGAGGTAACAGACTGAGAATGAATAGAATAGAATAGAATAGAATAGAATAGAATAGAATAGAATAGAATAGAATAGAATAGAATAGAACCACTGTAGACCCAGTGGTAATAGATTGAGAATGAATAGAATAGAATAGAATAGAATAGAATAGAATAGAATAGAATAGAATAGAATAGAACCACTGTAGACCCAGTGGTAATAGATTGAGAATGAATAGAACAGAATAGAATAGAACCACTGTAGACCCAGAGGTAATAGATTGAGAATGAATAGAATAGAATAGAACCATGAATAGAATAGAATAGAATAGAATAGAATAGAATAGAATAGAATAGAATAGAATAGAATCAGGAATAGAATAGAATAGAATAGAATAGAATAGAATAGAATAGAATAGAATAGAATAGAATAGAACCACTGTCGACCCAGTGGTAATAGATTGAGAATGAATAGAATAGAATAGAATAGAATAGAATAGAATAGAATAGAATAGAATAGAATAGAATAGAATAGAACCACTGTAGACCCAGTGGTAATAGATTGAGACTGAATAGAATAGAATAGAATAGAATAGAATAGAATAGAATAGAACCACTGTAGACCCAGAGGTAATAGATTGAGAATGAATAGAATAGAATAGAATAGAATAGAATAGAATAGAATAGAATAGAACCACTGTAGACCCAGTGGTAATAGATTGAGACTGAATAGAATAGAATAGAATAGAATAGAATAGAATAGAATAGAATAGAATAGAATAGAATAGAATAGAACCACTGTAGACCCAGAGGTAATAGATTGAGAATGAATAGAATAGAACCATGAATAGAATAGAATAGAATAGAATAGAATAGAATAGAACCATGAACAAAAATGATAAAAATAAGAAGTGAAAATATAATTTAAAAAATTGTAATTTTACAAAGTAACATAAGAACAGAGCTAAGTAGGATAAAAAAAGGATAAAATATGAAAAGGGGCAATTTACAGTATTAACAGTATGTATAGCTATGAACAGTATTAACAGTAGTCATTTTTCCATTGACATCTGTGCAAAACTTAACCAATATTTACTAATTGCCGAAAAAACAGAAGTGCATAATGTCGGTTTTTCCATTAAATCACAAATGCGATGATTTGTTTATTTATTATCGTGAGATGACATGAGAGATCATTCCATAAACATGACAACGAACGTAAACATGGTGTTGATTTACAGATATATTCATTATTATCATTATTATTATTATTATTATTATTATTATATATTACCCCTCTATCCCGTACGGAATTAAAAAAAGATTCAGTTTCCTGGTGTGTCCGCACATACTGCACCATGTTTCTTTCAAAACTCTTCTTCACTTGTTGTAATGTCTGTCAACATTTATTTCTTTTTTTTATTTATGTGACTCTAGTTGCGGAAAAAGGTCTTTCCATTGCAGTTTTGCGTGATATACCAATTGTGCTACACCTGAAAAACCACCTCTTGCCAGTGCAAAAACTTTTCAGCAAAAAATGAGAGTTTTGGTAAAGTTGTCATTTTTCCATTAGGCAAATTTTTATGCATAAGTTATATTCGCATTTGAGGGTCAATGGAAAAGCGACCAGTATGTATTTCCAACAGTATTTACCCTATGAACCAGGTCTATATAAAAATAGTGCATTTATTTTTGATAAATATTCAGTAAATATTGCACTGTTGCATTGTTATTGCAGCTGTGTTTCATAGAAGTTATATTTTAGTACATACAGGGTGGGGAAGCAAAATTTACAATGAACATTTAGTTGTTTTTTCTCAGCAGGCACTACGTCAATTGTTTTGAAACCAAACATATATTGATGTCATAATCATACCTAACACTATTATCCATACCTTTTCAGAAACTTTTGCCCATATGAGTAATCAGGAAAGCAAACGTCAAAGAGTGTGTGATTTGCTGAATGCACTCGTCACACCAAAGGAGATTTCAAAAATAGTCGGAGTGTCCATAAAGACTGTTTATAATGGAAAGAAGAGAATGACTATGAGCAAAACTATTACCAGAAAGTCTGGAAGTGGAGGAAGCAACAAAAAACGTACCAAAGCTTTTATTAAAGCTCTCAAATCCAAAATCCTAAAGGATCCAACCAAATCCATGAGAAAAATGGAAATTGAACTTGAGGTAGACAACAAGAGCGTTAGAAATGCAGTAAAATATGATTTGAAGTTCAAATCTTACACAAGAACACCAAAACACTTGTTGACAACAGCAACAAATCCAACTTTAGCAATTTTTGGGAATCATGTTTATGGCCGCCTTCTAGCCCAGATCTAAACCCTCTGGATTATACTATTTGGAGCGTTTTAGAACATGCTACCAATAGAACATCACACAGCAATGTCGACTTTCTTAAAGATACTATTAAAGAAGAATGGGAGAAGTTGTCGCCTGAATATTTGAGGAACACTTGCGCAAGTTTCAGGAAGCGTGTGAAGGCAGTTATTGAGAAAGAAAAACATTTTCTATTATGTCAATTTTCTCGTGGCAAATAAATTCTCATGACTTTCAATAAACTAATTGGTCATACACTGTCTTTCAATCCCTGCCTCAAAATATTGTAAATTTTGCTTCCCCACCCTGTATATCTAAAAAAAAAAACTAATTCACTGACTAATCTCACAATACAAATCCATGATTTTATGCAACCCACAGTCCCACTCCTTTTACCCTGTGGTTGTGTTACTTTTAAGATACCAACAGCTTATTATCTGAATTATAAAACCACTCAATAAAACAGTTAAAAACATGCCTTACAAATTTCCACATCTTATTTTACAACCTGAACATTTGTGGAAAAAAATGTAGACGAAACAGACATCAGTCGTCTTTCTTTGTGGAGTTCTCGCTCGCTACATAAAAGCTTGTCAAAACAGTCTTTGTTTACAACTAGTATAAAAGCTTCTTGTTTTTATCACGACGTACACTGGTGTTTATGTTACTCACACAAATCTGGTTATCCATTCTCCCAGTGACCGAGAACTGAGCACTATTTGATCTGGTGATATATAAGTGTTGATAGGAATATAATTAGATACATATTTTTACTCGTTTGCTCATAAAAAAATACTGAAAATGTTTAGCGAACAGTGACTAATAATCTAAACTGAAGTCACCCCCGTGGAGGCTCGGTATTCGTGACACATGGGAAGCTGATTTCAGCAGCTCCGTCCACTGGAGTGTTCAGCAGATGGTGACCGAGCATGTCGTCCAACATTCTCTAAAAGTTGACGGTTGCTGGATCAGGACCACTTTTTTCCGTCTGATGTTTGGCCATGTGCTAATGTGCTAAAGTTTCTTTAGTGTTTTCTGCCACGCACTGGCTTTGCTCTGCCATATGTGATAGAAACATGGTGTGATTGTGTTCCGAAGAAGGTTTACAACAGACTGCAACTGGTCAGCATTCTGGAACAGGACAGGAAGTGGCAGAAAATGTATGCGTACATCCTGGTGTCTGACAGATTTACTGCAGCCAGAATGAGAAGGTTCCTCAAAATAGAGAAGGGCTCTTACAGGATTAGTCGCTTTTCCATTGGACATCTGCGCAAAACTTTACCAGTATTTACTAAATGTCAAAAAAACAGAAGTGTGTAATGTCGTTATTTCCATTAAATCACAAATGCCATGATTTGCTTATTTATTATAGCAAGGCACTACATATGATTTACTGTTCACTTATACTTCCTTATATGTCATACAGGGGTTGGACAAAATAATGGAAACACCTTAAAAAAAATCAACAAAATATAATTTAATATGGTGTAGGTCCGCCTTTTGCGGCAATTACAGCCTCAATTCTCCGAGGTATTGATTCATACAACTTGTGAATTGTTTCCAAAGGAATTTTAAGCCATTCTTCAGTTAGAATACCCTCCAACTCTTTTAGAGACGATGGCGGTGGAAATCGACGTCTTACTTGAATCTCTAAAACTGACCATAAATGCTCAATAATGTTGAGGTCTGGGGACTGTGCCGGCCATACGAGATGCTCAACTTCATTAGAATGTTCCTCATGTCATTCTTTAACAATTCTAGCTGTATGGATTGGGGCATTATCATCTTGAGGTGAAGGTGTTTGCATTATTTTGTCCAACCCCTGTATTGTGTGGGAGTGTGGGGCTCGACATATAAAACAACTGTAAACACTATAGTCCTCCTACAAAAACGAGCAATACGTATTATTAACTAGAAGCACTCGGAGAGCGCAGACCTCCGCCAAGGCTGATCAGTGGCCCCCCCACCCTCGATCACCACCAAAATTTAATCATTTCTTCCTTATCCCATTTCCAACAAACCCTGAAAATTTCATCAAAATCTGTCCATAACTTTTTGAGTTATGTTGCACACTAACAGACAGACAAACAAACAGACAGACAAACAAACCCTGGCAAAAACATAACCTCCTTGGTGGAGGTAATAAGGCCGGTTACTATGAACATACTAATGAATTGTTTATGAAATCCCATATTATGAAATTTAATCATTTGGTTTACTGTAAAATAATGCAAACTAGAAGCACTCGGAGAGCGCAGACCTCCGCCAAGGCTGATCAGTGGCCCCCCCTGTGGGCCCTCCCCACGCCAAGGAGGTTATGTTTTTGCCAGGGTTTGTTTGTTAGTTTGTTTGTCTGTCCGTTAGTGTGCAACATAACTCAAAAACTTATGGACAGATTTTGATGAAATTTTCAGGGTTTGTTGGAAATGGGCCCCCCCGTGGGCCCCCCCACCCTCGATCACCACCAAAATTTAATCATTTCTTCCTTATCCCATTTCCAACAAACCCTGAAAATTTCATCAAAATCTGTCCATAACTTTTTGAGTTATGTTGCACACTAACGGACAGACAGACAAACAAACAAACCCTGGCAAAAACATAACCTCCTTGGCGGAGGTAATAATGTATAAAGCCAAATTAAAGTTACTCCCTGTCTGTGTACAAAGGTTCGTCTCAACACATGAGTTTAAATATGATTTGCGAGTTGTTTGTAAATTTGTTGTACAAAAAGCTAAAAAAGAGACAAAAAGAAGATGTATATCTGTTGTTGGAGTTAAATTATGGAATGAGGCCAGTATGGATTTAAGAATGTGTAGCCCATTTTTGATATTTAAAAAAATGATACGTAAGGCAATTTTTGAAGGATACAATTGTTAAGCTCTAACAAGCAATAAGTAAATTATTTATTTTTGAGTCTACATTAAATTACCATTAATTGGGCGGTTAAGTTTTCTATTTCTCTGGTTTATTTTCACCTTTTTAGGTTTCGCTTGTTTGTTGGCTTGGATACACTGTTTTTTTTTGTTTTGTTTTGTCTTCCTATATTGGATGCTGGGTAGTTGAATATGTTCTGTAGGACAGGCATTAATATAAGGATTTTGCTTCTGCCTGTGCCTTTTCAGTCATAACCTGTTGGTAATGTTTGTAATGTGTGAAGTGCTGTTGTTGACACTGGTTATTGTGTGACTGAATAAAGAATTTCATCATCATCAAGATGTCACAAGAAGTCATTCCATAAACATGGTGATGAACATAAATATTTGGTGTTTTGAATGTAGAATATTCGTTACCCCTCTATCTTGTACTAAATTAAAAAATTATTCCGTTTCCTTGTGTGTCCACACATACCGTGCGGTGTTTGTTTCAAAACTCTTTTTCTTTGCTTGTTGTATCATTCGTCAACTTCAGGGTTTTTTTTTTGTCCACGTGACTTTGGTTGCGTAAAAAGGTTGTTAATCCTCCGGTTACTACCGTGATTCAGCTCTCCGTTTAAATAGGGTCCTGACCTCTCGTGTCTGAACTGGGGTCTTACCCTCATGAACTAACCCAAAGAGGTACTACTCAGCTGAACTTATTTTGGAACACTCGCCTGTCTTCTAACTACCTTTAATTCCAACCTCTGCCCCGCTAACCCTGGTACCAGAACTGCCAAAAGAAACCCACTCTGTGGTCAGTAATAATACCAGTCCAGTTGGTTTTTGGTAGCTGTTCCACATGGATTAGTGCACTTGTTACATGACAGGTAATAATTTAAAAGCCAGGAAAAACAGGCTTTCGGGACATAAAAATGGTAGGTGGATAAAGGCCAAAATACTTTCAGGACCTTTGATGTTATGCACACAATAAACCTAACGTTTTACATTCACCAACATATTATACCACACAGGGAAATAACTCAAGGAGAATTTAGAATTTACTTTTTATAAATTTATTGTAGGCAATTTTAGCAAAGCAAAGCATATACATAAATCATCAATCAATTAATCCCTAATAAAATCATTAAACTGAACTTCTAAAACCATAAATCAATATCCTGATTATTAAACCTAAACTGTCCTCAATTTTCCTTACTTCAACGCAATCCCTGTTGTAATCTCTCAACCCACAGTTCAGCTTTGTGAAAATGTCCCTAATTGTTGCCTCGCTTGATGTCCTCAAGGGGAAGGAAAACATAAAAATAAAATGGTGTTGAAAGTCTCTTTTCTTCAATCAAAAATTGAAAGAAAATCAAAATTGGAAAAGTTCTCAAATAAATAATTATTTCTCTAACTTCTGTAAAAGGAAAAATCCCGAATTGATAAAAAGATCAAAAATTAGAAAGTGTTGTAAATCCGGTTAAATCGGAAAAGTAAAACTATAAAAATAGAATCCAAAAATCAATCTAAATTAACAAGTCGAATAGACTGAATCCGTAGAAAATCCAATAACCGAGAAAAATCGGATAAATGGAAATAAAACTAATGACTTCAAAGTCTTTTGAAAAAGGTTCAAATTCATAAAGAATTGAAAAATTGGAAAAAGAATCCAATAGGATAAATTCGTAAAAATTCACTTAATCAGATAAAACAGACGAATAAGAATAAAAATGAAAAACTTCTTTAAACTACAAAGTTGTCTGAAAAGACTTAAATTCCTAAAGAATTTGTAATACAAGAAAAAGAGTCCAATAAGTGAAAATGTAAAAATAGTAATTACAACTAAATATAGAAAAAGGTCTAACCTAGTAAAAATAGACAATTGTATAATTTAGAAAAATAGGATTATCACTTACTGAGTATTAATCGGAAAAAGTTACAAAACCGGGTATTTAGAAAAGTAAAAATCAAAAATTAAAGCTTAATCAATATCAAAAACGTAAATAGGAAAAAGTCAAGAAGTTAGAGAAATTGGATAAATGTAGAAAAATCAAAAACCAAATTTAATCTAATTACTGTAAAAAGTCAAAAGGTAAAAATTAATTTAATTTGCAAAGACAACCTCAACAGCTTGATCAGGGCTGCCGAGTTTGTCTTAAAATACTGGGTAAAAGAAAAGAAATAAGAAAATGTAAAAATTCTTCTTCCTTTTCAGTCCGGGCCAAAGTGGAGAAAAATACCAAAAGTCTGTTAAACAGATGGTCCGTCAGCAAATGTTCCCCAAAAGGTGGTAAAAGCTCTTCAAATACAGTTCTTGCCTTTAAGAGTCTTTGGTCCTTTGTCATCTAAAGAAATAGGTCTTTGCTTTTAAAAGTTCGATCCGTCGATGCAAAGTTATTCTATCAGATGAGCCTCCAGCATTATTTGAGAAGTAAGATTAACTCCGAAGCCAATCTGCCACGCTCCTTTCGGGTCTCAAAAGAGCATCGCTCAGAGTTATCTTCTCTACGTTTTACAACGTAGGGCACGCAACTTCTTAGAGCGTCTTGCACTTCTGAAAATGCTGTAATAGCGGTTCTGGTTTTTAACCAAACTCTAGGCATTACCTCATTGATGCCTAGACAGTTGACTTCATTGATAGATGAGTAATGTCTAAATGCCTCTAGCAGAACTTCCCTTTTTTACCGGTCTTGACCAGTTTTGGGTGCAGAAAATAGCCTATTGTTTATGTCACTTCTCTTTTCTTAACGTTATCAGTTAGCTTCAGCTGCAGATGGCTCGGTGCTGCTTACTTTACTTCTCCTTTTCTGCTGGATTTTGTCCTAACATGTCCCTTCACTGCTTTAACATGTCTCAACTTGTCTCCTCTACACACAGTAGTCACAAATGAATCAACATTTATTTAAACATTCTTTTCTTAGCTATACTTATTGATCACATTACATGTATCTAATTTAATACAATACATCAGTTCAAATCATCTTTTTAATACTAAGCTGTACTTAACATTGGTTAAAATGCTGGGTGTTACACTTCTTTATGAGGCCTTCTGGTGCCTGGTGTGACCTGTGGGGCCCTGACCTCTGCCTAACTTGACAAGGTCTTTCCATTGCAATTTTGCACGATATACCAATTTCGCTACGCCTGAAAAACCACCTCTTGCAAGTGCAAAAACTTTTCATCAAAAAACGAGTTTTGGCAAAATTGCCTTTTTTTCGTTTTATGTGCAAGTTATATTTCCGCAATTTGAGGGTCAGTGGAAAAACAACTATTTACATGCACATTAAAAGGGTATCCCAGAAAACCTGATCACACCGTTCATATAAATGTGTATATTGTGAATTATTTGTCCTCCATGTTAGTGCTGGGTGATACCACACTTTTATGATTCGATACAATTATTTTTTTGGCATACATATTCGATACCAATACTTTCAGTGATTTTTAAAAAAAAATAAAATGTTACATTTAAAAGACATCTCACATGACAAATACTGTCCATTTAACAACTTGATGTGCACAGCCTTTCGTGGCCTTTTTTTTTTAAAGCAATGAAATAAATCTAGAAAAATACACAAATAATAAGATAAGACAAGACTATTTCTCCCACCATGGGGAAATTTCAGTTAACAGCAGCAACAAACAACAAGGAAATGCAGAGAGAAAGACAGGCAGAAAAACCCACGAGTGAAAATGAAAAATATAAAGAGAAAAATAAGAAATTTTGTATTTATTTAAATGTTTATATAGTTAAAGAATTTGAAGATAGATAGATAGATAGATAGATAGATAGATAGATAGATAGATAGATAGATAGATAGATTTTTTTTATAAATATTATTTACATATTTACATCATGATTGCACATGCAGGAGCAGGAGTGAAAGTGAAACTAACTCGCTTTACTGTTCCTCTAACTCTCTTGGCAGCGCACACACAAATACATACACACACACACACACACACAGACAGGAGCAGCAAGCGACAGATTCTCTGCGCAGCAAAAAAGTTAATACATCGGTTTCATATTGGCTGATGTTGATTAATCAGTGATACGCTATAATCAGCCCGATTAATCAGCCAGTCGATTAATCGGTCGGGCTCTAATTAATATTGATACTTTATTAGCTTAATCGATCCTCAAATGAGCCGCATTTGAGTATCAATATATTGACAGCATTCAGTTTCTATGCTCCGTATATCTGGAACAAACTACCAGAAAATATCAGGTCTGCTGAGAGTCTGAGTTCTTTTAAGTCCAGGTTAAAGACTCACCTGTTCACTGCTGCCTTTGACTAAAAGGATTTTGACTTTTTAAATTTTATATTTTCTTTCAAAACTCTGCACTGCAACTCTTACTTTAATATATGTGTGTTTTTATAGTTTTGGATTGTATGCGTTGTTTTCTTACTTGCTGTTTTTAATCACCTTTTACATGTTTCTTTTGTAATGTTTTAAATGTGTTTCTTTTTCCCTGTCGTTGTATTTCAATGTCCTGTGTGAAGCACCTTGAATTGCCTTGTTGCTGAAATGTGCTATACAAATTAAAGTTGCCTTGCCTTGACACACCCACCACTACTCCATGTTTGCCATAATCCGTGCGTTTACATGACAATTTTTATTGCTGGTTTAATCTGAATAAACATTAGACCCTATTGCACCTTATTCCAGTTGAAAAAGAATAGTTCGGAATAAATTTAAATCCGAATAAAGTCACTGGTTTAATCTCCTTTTAATCCCGAACTAAATTATTCCTGGGACATGTAAACCCTTTATTCTGTTTGGACTTTATTCCTTCCATTCTGCACATGCTCGTTGTCTTGTCCTGTCGCGATGACGCACACATTCTGCGCTGGCGGAAGAATATGTAATGCAGTCTAGTCTTACCAAACCGTTCCAGTGGACTATTCTGATGGGATCTACCAGCCTGGAAAACCCTGAAGGAAGAGTTCACCACCTGTTTTTTATTCATTCATTTGTCATGCACTAATGAGTTCGATAAGTGGGCAAAACAGTTTGCACTGCAGTGCACCGATTGCCTTGTTCTCGTAGCCCTTCCGTTAGCTTAGCTTAGCCTAGCTTAGCATAATCGCTTCATTCCTCTGGTCAGATGTAGCCAGGGTTTTATAGGGGATTTGTAGTATTTTATGAGTGATTTTGTGAAATTCAGTTCTCCCTAATCATTACTTTAGTCCGGTGGGGTCGATATGATCACAAATTGAGGCTCAAATCATGGTCATGTGACTTATTACAGTAATAAAATCTTGGGAAATAAAAACTAATGCAAAGCTAAAACGGTAAAGCTAAGCTAATTTAGTGCATGCATCCCTTCCAACAAAAAGATTTTCCAACTTTCGTCAACACAACAGTCCCAAGATTGTATGAGTGCAGTAAGTCGCGGATCTAAAGAAATAATTAGGGAGAATCGGATTTCACAAAATCGCTTACAAAAGACAACAAATCACTTTTAAAAAACTGGTTACGTGTGACTATGGAAATGCAGTGACTATGCTAAGCTAAGCTAACAGAAGGGCTGCGAGAACCGCATAAACGTTACTCATGTAAAACCTTTATTCGGGTTTAACATTTCCATGTAAACAGAAGAGAAAATACTTTAGTTCCGAATTAATTTCTTCTGGAAAAATAAATCGGATTTAAAAAAACGTCATGTAACCGTACCCAGTGAAAGCCTTTCCTGTATCTCACACACTTACACATTTACCCTGTAAATAGCTAAAAAGACTTAGTGCATGTGTGCATCTGCAAATGTGGATTGTATTATTTGAACCCTCGTATTTCCGCGTATCCAAGCTGACACTCAATTGTGCATCATAAAAGGCAATGCTGCAGTAGTGCTATACTGTAGGACAGATGCCCACGGCAGAGCATCTCAGTGCACACATTGAAGCAAACAAAACATGCACACACTTACTTTCCACTGCCCTTCAGGCCTCAATTTACCACATCACTGTGTTAGAAAAAGCACATTGTTTGCCGTCGGCCTCTTTCAGATCTAAAAAAAAAAAAAAAAGAGGAGAAAGCAGGAGTGCAACAGGATCAGCATCCACAGACATCACAATCGCATCGGTTTCGATAACCTACATACTTTCATCTACCTACCTAATGTGTGTGAAATGTATGATAATGTAAAATTTAGTCCGGATACATTTGACTAATTACCTCAACTTGGATTAAAGGTGGGTTCAAAGCAGAAGAAGATGAAGTGTTCGGTGTAGATTTTTTAGTCAGTCACAGTGAGGGGGAAAAAAAAACTGTTGTCAACACTCAGTGGTAGATCTATTTTTACACCCTGAGCACTTCAAGGAGAGAGAACAATTCCACAGTTTATGACACTAGTGGAATTTACTGGGACAAAAAAGAAACAATAGTTCTTATAAAAAAAAATAAATAAAAAAAAAAGACAAAGAATGTGGCAAAACTTTAATAGAAACATTCTGAAGTCACTGTTTTTGTGGACAAACACTACATATATTTGGATAAAACTGAGTTGTTTTTTTTTTTTCTTTCTTAACCCATAAAGACTCAAGCATCCATCACCGACCAAAACCATCTACTGATCTGAAATGTTTAATACTGTTGATTCATTAATTAATTTATTAATTAATTACGGTGCAAAATACAGTTTGTCATCTTTTCATGGTCATCAGGTATGATATTAGTCTCCGTAGTTACCGTGGAAACACCGTCATCTTCTACAACACTGATTCACCAGTCAAACCCATGGAGTTTGATACATGACAGTGGATGGAGACACTTGGCTCATGTTCAGTTATTGATATATTTTACTGAAAAAAGTCACTTTTTCTACAATTTTTCTGTTTTCGATAAAATAACCCTCAACTTTAATCTGAACTTTTATGAACATCTACATCATCAGTGAATGAAATATAGGAAAATATCTAATTTCTACTGATAAAATGCAAAATACAGTGGATAATATTATAATAAATGGTGATTAATCACTTAAAAAAGGTTAGATGTAAAGAGAATTCCATCCACAAAAGTAGTTCCGGGTCTTTATAGGTTAACAGAAACATTCATAAGTCACTGTTTTTATAGATAAATGGACTAGTTTTCACATGACAAACATTATGTACATTTGTATAAAAATGAGTATTTTATTTCTTTCTTAACCCCTAAAAACCCAAACATCCATCACCAACTAAAACCATCTACTGATCTGAAATGTTTAATAACTGTTGATTCATTAATTAATAATTACATGTAAACAAATGGTGTAAAATACAGTTTGTCATCTTTTCATGGTCATCAGATATGACTCATTTGGACATTCAGAGGCTCCGTAGTTACCATGGAAACGCCATCGTCTTCTACAACCTTGAATCACCAGTAAAACCCATGGAGTGGAAACACTTGGTTTATGTTCAATTATTGATATTTTACTGAAAAAGTCACTTTTTCTTTTTTTTTCTGTTTTGATATAATAACCTTTGACTTTCCTCTGAGCTTTTATGAACATCTATATGATCAGTTAATTAAACACAGGAAATTAGATTATTTTAAATGGAAAAAAAAAAGCTAAATTCAGGAGATAATATTAAAATAAATGGTGATAAATCATTTAGGAAAGGTTAAATAGAAAAACTCATTTGGGAATTGACACAAAAGTCCCATGTCAGTGTGACTTTATGGGTTGATATGGCAACACACGCACTAACTTAACATTTTTGTGATAAATGACAGACTGGTTTATGTTCAGTTACTGATATATTTTACCGAAAAAGTCGCTTTTTCTGCACTTTTTCTCTGTTTTTGATAAAATAACCCTCAACTTTACTCTTAGCTTTTATGAACATCTACACCATCAGTGAATTAAATATAGGAAAATACCTGATTTATACTGATAAAATGCAAAATACAGAGGATAATATGAAAATAAATGGTGATTAATCACTTATAAAAGGTGAGATGTAAAGAAAATTTCATGAGGGAACTGACACAAAAGTAGTGCTACATCTTTACAGGTTATTAGAAATATTCTGAAGTCATTGTTTTCATGAACAAATAGACTCGTTTTCACACAAACAGTAAGTACATTTGTATAAAATTGAGTTTTTTTTCTTTCTTAACCCATAAAAACCCAAACATCCATCACCGACCAAAACCATCTACTGATCTGAAATGTTTAATAATTGTTGATTCATTAAGTAATAATTGCATGTAAATAATTGGTGTAAAATGCAGTTTGTCATCTTTTCATGGTCATCAGGTATGATATGAGTCTCCACAGTTACCGTGGAAACACCGTCATCTTCTACAACATTGATTCAGCAGTCAAACCCATCAAGTTTGATACATGACAGTGGATGGACACACTTGGTTTATGTTCAGTTAATGATATATTTGACTGAAAAAGTTGCTTTTTCTGCAGTTTTCTCTGTTTTTGTTATAATAACCCTCAACTTTAATCTGAACTTTTATGAACATCTACACGATCAGTGAATTAAATATAAGAAACTACCTGATTTATACTGATAAAATGCAAAATACAGAGGATAATATTATAATAATTGGTGATTAATCATTAAAAAAGGTTAGATGCAAAGAAAATTCCATTCACAAAAGTAGTAAAAATTCATTTGGGAATTGCCCCAAAAGTTGCACTGGGTCTTCATGGGTTAACAACTTGGATAACATTGCCAGTTTTATGACTTTCCCAGTTTAATGTAGACACAAACACCAGAATGTGATTAGTTTAAACCTGACTTCTGAGGTTGT
The DNA here is from genome assembly GCF_902148855.1 of Sphaeramia orbicularis. Taxonomy (NCBI): domain Eukaryota; kingdom Metazoa; phylum Chordata; class Actinopteri; order Kurtiformes; family Apogonidae; genus Sphaeramia; species Sphaeramia orbicularis. The sequence goes on from NC_043977.1 coordinate 18,203,824, forward strand.
TTTTTTTTTTTTTTTGCTATTGATGTTTCTCCACCATTAGACCTTCCACAAAGTTTCTGGCGCTTGTCAGCAGGCTTCTGTCTCCAATTACTGCTACTGCAGAGACCCCAGCTATACACTCTGATTCAGCAATTAATGCCGTGCACCGCTGTTCTGGACAGTGACCACTATCTACCCCTGCTGTCTAACCCACAATGTTCACTTGGCTCCAGCGTCTATCTGGAGGCCACTTTAAATGCAACTGCAGCTGGACTATCTAATGTGTTCCCTGCCCAGAGTATACTCCTGGTGATACATTATTTTCTCAAAAAGGAGCCATGTCGCCGGTGATGGGTGTGATATGGTAGCCTTAGGAGGAAGGTTACAAAATGGTGGTTTCTTACATTGTTGTTATCTCGTTTTCTTATCTTGTGTGTGTGTGTGTGTGTATCTCAGCCAGCACAATTCAAGGATATATATATATATATATATATATATATACATGGTGGGGAAGCAAAATTTACAATATTTTGAGGCAGGGATTGAAAGACAGTGTATGACCAATAAGTTTATTGAAAGTCATGAGAATTTATTTGCCACAAGAAAATGTACATAATAGAGAATGTTTTTATTCTATGTGTCCTCCTTCTTTCTCAATAACTGCCTTCACACGCTTCCTGAAACTTGCCAAGTGTTCCTCAAATATTCAGGTGACAACTTCTCCCATTCTTCTTTAATAGTATCTTCCAGACTTTCTGGTAATAGTTTTGCTCATAGTCATTCTCTTCTTTCCATTATAAACAGTCTTTATGGACACTCCAACTATTTTTGAAATCTCCTTTGGTGTGACGAGTGCATTCAGCAAATCACACACTCTTTGACGTTTGCTTTCCTGATTACTCATATGGGCAAAAGTTTCTGAAAAGGTATGGATAATAGTGTTAGGTATGATTATGACATCAATATATGTTTGGTTTCAAAACAACTGACGTAGTGCCTGCTGAGAAAAAACAACTAAATGTTCATTGTAAATTTTTCTTCCCCACCCTGTGTGTGTATATATATATATACATACACTGAACAAAAATATAAATGCACCACTTTTGTTTTTGCTCCCATTTTTCATGAGCTGAACTCAAAGATCTAAAACTTTTTCTATCTACACAAAAGGCCTATTTCTCTCAAATATTGTTCATAAATTTGTTTAAATCTGTGTTAGTGAGCACTTCTCCTTTGTCCTTTGCTGAGATAATCCATCCACCTCACAGGTGTGGTAGATCAAGATGCTGATTAGACAGCAGGATTATTGCACAGGTGTGACTTAGGCTGGCCACAATAAAAGGCCACTCTAAAATGTGCACTTTTACTGTATTGGGTGGTCCAGGGGGGTCAGAAAACCAGTCAGTATTTGGTGTGACCACCATTTTCCTCGCACAGTCTTCTTCATGAATTCTCTGAAACAGCTTTGGAGATGGTTTATGGTAGAGAAATGAACATTCAATTCACAGGCAAAAGCTCTGGTGGACATTCCTGAAGTCAGCATGCCGATTGCATATTCCCTCAAAACTTGTGACATCTGTGGTATTGTGCTGTGTGATAAAACTGCACATTTTAGAGTGGCTTTTTATTGTGGCCAGCCTAAGGCACACCTGTGCAAAAATCCTGCTGTCTAATCAGCATGTTGATATGCCACACCTGTGAGGTGGATGGATTATCTCAGCAAAGAAGAAGTGTTCACTAACACAAATTTAGACAGATTTGTGAACAATATTTGAGAGAAATAAACCTTGTGTGTACGCAGAAAAAGTTTTAGATCTTTGAGTTCAGCTCATGAAAAATGGGAGCAAAAACAAAAGTCGTGCATTTATATTTTTGTTCAGTAAATATATATATATATATATATATATGTATACATAATTTTTTTTTTTTTCCCTGTCATTACGGTAAATGTGCTTTCAAAAACAAAACAAAAAAAAACAAAAAAAAGGCTTGAAATATCAGCCTCAAAAATCAGTGGTGGATATCGGCCATCAAATGACCAAATTTTTTAAAATCGGCCTTGGTCGACCTCTAGCTCAAAGGTCATCTAATATAACATTTATATTGCATTTTGAAACACTTTTCTCTCTTTTTTTAAAGCAGAAATGTTGGAATTAAAGTATATCAACATTAAAATACTGAATTTGCAGGAAAAAGAACTTTCTTCCTGTTTTCAGACACTGGAAGAGATGAAGTGTTACATTCCATTTTTTAATCATTCATGAAATGTAAAAAAAATGTAAAAGAAAAAAAAAAAAAAAAATCCCTGTATTACTAGATCCTATCTTAAAAATAGGACCATTGGCCCTGTAGCTTACCGGCCAAATTAAAAGCTTTGGGAAATGTATCCAGATGCCATTTATTATCACTCAGTTCTGTGTATTTATTCTATTACAGAAATAGCCCATGTTTTGGTCATATTCCAATCAGATCTGTAAAAAATTCAAATTCCAACTTGATATCATTGATACTTACTGATTTATTGGATCAATCCACTTCCTATCTGTTATAATGGGAACATTTGTCAAAGTCACATCAAATCCAGAATCAGATCTGGATCCAAATAATTTCACTAACTTTTGTTGACATCATCATACAGAAGCTGTATACCAAGTTTGAAGTCAATCGGAATTGTACTTTCGGAGAAGAAGATGATATTTTTTATGAAATTTTTGTAACGGATGATGACGACAGATGACGACGACGATGCCGGACGCCGCATGACAACAATAGCTTACAGCCTGTTGGCCGTAAGTTAAAAAGTGCATGATGTAATCCACATTTTAAATTATCATTATTATTTAAGGAGCTGCTGAGAATGCCTCTAGCATAAATTATTCCATATTTCCAATGTTGTTATCTCTTTTTCTTATCTTGTGTGCGTGCATCCGAGTCGGAACAATCCAAGTGAAGCTATATATTTATTTATTCATTTATTTATGTATTTTCTGTCATTACAGTAAATGTGCTTTAACAAAAAAAAAAAAAAAAAAAATGCCTTAAATATCGGCCTCAAAAATTGGTGGTAGATATCAGCCATCGGATGACCAAATTTTTAAAAATCGGGCTTCGAAAAACCCATATTGGTCGACCTCTAGTTCAACAGTTATTTTAATATAACATTTATATTGCATTTTGAAACACTTTTTCCCTTCTTTTTAAAATCAGAAATGTTGGAATTAACCCTTTCATGCACAAATTATGAGAACCTTAATCAAGATTTTTTTCCTGAGTGTTTTAATTTCTCTTTAAACATGAAAAAAACAATGTGATTGAAAAATTTCTTATGAAAAATAAATAAATAAATAAATACATGTTAAAAAATACATTTATATATATATATATATATATATATAATGATAATAATAGTAATAATAATAATAATAATAATAATAATAATAATAATGTTATTAACCTATTTTTCATGAAGTTGCAAAAATGTGCATTCAGCTGGACACCATGTGTTTAATTTTTGAAGCGAAGAAACATGTATTTACTAATAAACTGCGTGAAAACTGTAACTATTACGCTCAGGGGAGATCTACACAATGTCACCAGTTCATGTCAGAAAAGATATGTAGTGCCTTAAAATTTTAATAAAGATATGTGCAAAAAAACAAAACATCAAAATCCATGAATATACAAGAGAACGGCTGTAGAATAGCTGTCCACTGTAGTGACCAGTATGCATGAAAGGGTTAAAGTATGTCAACATTAAAATACTGAATTTGCAGGAAATAGAACTTTCTTCCTGTTTTCAGACACTGGAAGAGATGAAATGTTACATTTCATTTTTTAATCATTCATGAAATGTAAAAAGAAAGACAGAAAAAAATACTATGCCTGTATTACTAGGTCCTATATTAAAATGTGCATGATGTAATCCACATTTTAAATTATCATTATTATTTAAGGAGCTGCTGAGAATGCCTCGAGCATAAATTATTCCATATTTCCAATGTTGTTATCTCTTTTTCTTATCTGTGTGCGTGCGTGCATCTGAGCCGGAACAATTCAAGTAAAGCTATCTATATTTTTTTTTTTCTGTCATTACGTGCTATATTGTAATATCCTTGGTAAAGCCTAGATGATTGTTCCGGATGAAAAGACATTTTGTCATATCTCATCATGATGTAATGGAAAAGTAGTAGGAAAGATACGGGGTGCGAGTATTTCCACTAACGTCTTTGTGAGCTTATCATATTCCATACTCATCGACCCCAAACAGTCACTTTCAGTCAATTATTCTGTCCCGGATGCAAATTTATCATCATTTGAAAAGACGCTAGCCAGTGATAATTCAGATGATTATGGAAATGACTATTGTCTGTTTGTAGCTATTTAAAGGTGTCGAGCTCCACTGAACTGACTTTGAACAGTATCTTTTGTTTCACTTACTGCGCAAAGGATGTATTAAAAATGCATCGTTTCTTATCCCTTTGATCGCAGTAGTTTAGTGTATTTATAAAACCTCTATTATTATTGATTTTATTTAGGTATTTATTTTTTCACACCTCCGCTAAAGAGATTATGTGACTACGTTTGCAGAGGTCCTTCTATTTGTCGTCAGATTGCCAAACCTCCTCCATTGCTTTTCATGAAACTTGTCAGAATGGTCGGACATGGGCTAAAGGTGAACCTCTGAACAACTGGAGCAGATCCAAGCAAAAATTTTTCATCTGACCGAAAATTTTCTTCTGGTCAAAATCATTGGCCACTATTAAAAATGATGCAATACAATACTATTATAGCATACAAGTTTATATAGTCAAATTTGGCAATACTGTAAAACACACTGAATGGGAGAGTGTACAGGTGTAGAAGATTAGTAACATGGAGAGAAAAAATGTCATGAGTGGTATTGGTGTGGGGGGGTGGGGGTCCTCCCCGAGAAAATTTTTTAAAGCTTCAGGTCAATTTTGGTGCTCTCTGGTTAATTTTAAAGGGTGTGAAAACATTTGAAGCAAGTGAAAATAACTGGAAGAAAACCTTACTGCAAAAAATGAGTGAAAAACTTTTTATTTAACAATTTAGGAACTCCTAAAACATAACTCCAACTCCAACAGCACATGAATTCTGGGGAAAATGTCTGTGTAAATGTAACCCTAACCAACTAATCTTTTATTTTTTCTGCTTTTTGGCACTGAAACCAAAAGTTTCAAGCTTGGTCATTCCGGATGTATGCTTCTGTTTTTTTTCCAGAGACACATGGCACATTAATAGAACTTTTCACTTTGGCAGTAGAGGTGGAGGTTGTTGCAGGGACAGTGGAGCTTGGAGCAGTGGAGGTGGAGGCTCGTACTGTACCACACAGATAGAAATAAGATGCTGAACGGGTCAAAATAAAGCACTCATGCAGTCGGGCGCGTAACCGCGTAAGGCCGAGGCGCACACAGCCGCACGCACGGGAAGGGCACATACACACAAACACACACACACACACACACACACACACACACACACACTAGTCATATACCAGCAAGTGGAGATAAGCTATGAACCCAAACATGAAGGTCCATGTAGATCAGTTCTGTCTTCTTCCCTTTTCGCTGTGGTTCTTTCATAATGAAAGCTACTTGTTAGCACTAAACTAAAGTTAGGCTGGAGGCTGAACTTCGGTAAAGCTGAACTTGTCCATGTGTTTCTGAGGCACAGAATGAGCAGCGTTTCCTTCCAAAGAGAAATAGTCATCAATCTGTCCTCCCGACATAAAAAGAAAGAAGTCATCTTATTATCATCACTGTTAAACCTGTCAGCCCCCTGTGCTTGTGTTCAACACCTGCAGATTCAGAACAGCAGACCCAGGACAGGATCGCGGTGCCGACTGGACTGGGTCTGGACTGGGGAAGTTACTTCAATATGACCTTTTTCCCCCCTCAATTTTTCCATTTGACGGAAATCCGTCGTGGTGACGGAGAACTTTAATCCCTGTTTTAAAGTGTCTTTAACAATGGAACCATCTAGTGTGAAGGTCTATTGTCATCACCTACTATGATGGTATGTGGACCACAGTTATGTCCTTCACCCAGTAGCCCCTAATAGATAGAAATTAAGTTGAATTGAATTGAATTAAATTAAATTAAATTAAATTAAATTAAATTAAATTAAATTAAATTAAATTAAATTAAATTAACCCATAAAGACCCAGGACTTTTGTGGCAATTACAAAATATCTAACCTTTTTTTTTTTTTTTTTTTATTGATTTATTTCAAATATGGAAATTTCATTTCATTTATTCATTCATTCCAGTCTAAATGATTGGAAAGGAGCAGGATGAAGAAAACGTATGATACCCGCCCTTTTCTTCAAACATCTGCTTCCATCAGATAGGTTGCTGTTACAGCTATTACAGTAAACAGTTTACATGACAGTCAATGCAAATAAAAGAAATCCAACATCCATGAGTTAAATTATTTCATTCCATGCTTTTATAAAGCCTCTCTATTCTTTCCTTATACAACCTCTTAAACTGAAAAATGTTTGTACAGCTCTTCTCTTCCATTGCCAAAGAATTCCACATTCTGACACCCACAACAGAAATATCAGCCTCAAAAATCGGCTGTAGATATCGGCCATCAGATGACCAAATTTTTTTTTTAAAATCGGCATCGACCTTAGAAAAATCCATATCGGTCGACCTCTAGTCCTAAGGTTATCTAATATAACATTCATTTTTGCATTTTGAAACAATTTTGTTTTCTTTTTTTTAAAAGCAGAAATGTTGGAATTCAAATATATCAACATTAAAATACTGAATTTGCAGGAAAAAGAACTTTTTTTCTGTTTCCAGGCACTGGAAGAGATGAAGTGTTACATTCACACTTTTAAATCATTCATGAAATGTAAAAAAATGTAAAACTGAAAAAAAAAAAAAAACTATCCCTGTATTTTACTAGATCGTATATTAAAAAGTGCATGATGTAATACACATTTGAAATGATCATTATTATTTAAGGAGCTGCTGAGAATGCCTCTAGCATAAATGATTCCTTATTTCCAGGCTGTATCAGTGAACACAGTTACATCCTAATTTGTGAATGATGTGCATTTGGACGGTTTGACCTCTCCAGAGTAACTGTATTCAGGAAATCTCAAAGTAATTCACTTAGCTCTGCTCTCTGCATAACAATTTGAACTTCCAACATGTGAAAAGATCCATCTGCCGTCTTCATTCTTCGCCTTTCTCGTATCTACTGGCATAAATATTCAAACTACTGCCAGACTCCTCATGCTCTGGATCAGCGTTTCATTTCCGACTCACGGTGGCTTATAAAAGAAATGACATGTAGTAATTTATGCAAAATAAAAAGGGCAAAAGATCTAAATTACATGAAAAATCAATCTCTTGATTTCAATTTCAATCTGGCTTCACATGAATGAAGCATTTTTGGGAAAATTAATATTTTAATTTCTTCATATCTTTTATTTTTTCTTTGCCACTGCAATTTGGGTTAAAGAAAACATGGAAACAGGCACTATTATCAACCCTATGACGCCAAACGTATCATATTTGATACATGCGTTCTGAAGCCCTGTACATGATCAGTGTGATATTTTTTTTCCATGAAAAACCTAATGTATACAATTAGATACATGCAATACACAGATAATCCACCAGGGGGGAGGAATTCATTCACCAGAGGCATTTCCGGTGACACTAAAAGACTGTCATTAACCCTTTCATGCACGAATTATGAGAACATTAATCAACATTTTTTCCTGAGTGTTTTTATTCCTCTTTAGGCATGAAAAAAACAATGCGATTAATAAAAATGTTCTTCTGAAAAATAAATAAAAATAAATAACTAAAATTAAAATAATTTTTAAAAAAAATAATAAAAAATACATTAAAAAATAATAATGAAAAAAAAAAAAAATCTTATGAACCTATTTTTCATGAAGTTGCAAAAATGTCCACTCAGCCGGACACCACATGTTTAATTTTTGACGCACAGAAACATGTGTTTACTGATAAATTGTGTGAAAACTATGGGGAGGGCTGGTGATTCTGGGAGTTTATGCTCAGGAGAGATTAACATAATGTTACCAATTCATGTCAGAAAAGATATGTAGTGTCTTCAAACTTTAATAAAGATATGAAAAAAAAAAAAAAAAAAAAAAAAAAAACAACGAAAAGAACAACAAAACCCATGAATATACAAGAGAACAGCTGTAGAATAGCTGTCCACTGTAGTGACCAGTATGCATGAAAGGGTTAATGAGGAAGGGGGAGACTGGGGTAGGAGTATTTAAGTTTTTACTTCTTCCTACTCCTTTTTGAGCATGTATAATTTCATTTATTTTATTTTTTTTCCCCTTTTGTTAACTTATTAACCTTTTATGTACCAGTACTGATATTTTGTTGGTCGATTTTTGTTTTGATTTCACTGTCTAGATCAGGGATGCCAAACTCATTTAGTTCAGGGGTCACATTCAGGCAAGTTTGACCCCAAGTGGGCCGGACCAGTAAAATACTAAAATAATGATACATAAATAATGTCAACTCCCAACTTTCCTCTATGTTTTAGAGCGAAAAAGGTCAAAAATTGCATCATGAAAATGTTTACATCTACAAACTATCCTTTGAAACAATGTGAATAACATAAACAAAAATTTCTTTAAAAAAAAAAAATAAATAATAGGTGCGATTTTTTTTACAATATTACGCTTCAGTTCATCATTTACACATATACATTAGAACTTATACATCACAGTGGATCTGCAAATACATAAAACATTCCGTGCGTTTCCATGACAACTTTTATTCCTGGTTTCAACTGATTAAACGTTAGATCCTATTTCAGATATCCATGTAAACACCTTATTCCAGTTGAAAAAGAATAGTTCGGATTAAATTTAAACCCGAACAAAGTCACTGGTTTAATCCCCTTTTAATTCCGAATTAATTCTTCCTCAGACACGAAAACCCTTTATTCCGTTTGGACTTTATTCCTTCCATTCTGCACATGCTCGTTGTCTTGTCCTGTCACGATGACGCACACATTCTGCGCTGGCGGAAGAATATGCAATGCAGTCTAGTCAACCCAAACCGTTCCAGTGGACTATTCTGATGGGATCTACCAGCCTGGAAAACTCTGAAGGAAGAGTTCACCACTTGTTACCTCCGCCAAGGAGGTTATGTTTTTGCCAGGGTTTGTTTGTTTGTTTGTCTGTTTGTCTGTCCGTTAGTGTGCAACATAACTCAAAAAGTTATGGACAGATTTTGATGAAATTTTCAGGGTTTGTTGGAAATGGGATAAGGAAGAAATGATTAACTTTTGGGGGTGATCCGGAAGAAATCCTGGATTCTGGATCACTTTGAAATTTTTGTTAACATTATGGTAAATGGGGCCAAAATTTTCGTTTCCCAATATCTCGCTTAATTATTGATCAAAACTCATGAAATTTCACTCAGGAATTGACAATGGGGTCCTCTATCACATTTCAAAGGCTGATCCGGATCTGATCCAGAAGGCGGATTTTATCTCAATTTATATAAAAAATGGGGGTGCCCTTACTTTTTGGCCTACTGTGCCTTTAATACTAAAGGTAGAAATTTCTGACAAGTGCCATCGTGTAGCTCAGTCAGTTCCGCATCGGGAGTATGCCACCGGATTTCATGTAGCTTTAATACTTAAGGAGCTAGATCCAGAAGAAAACCGCCATTACGAGAAATGTGATTTTCGCGAATAACTACTAAACTAATAAGGATATAATTATGAATCCAGTTGCTAATGGTATGTTTTCATGGTCAAGGAATCTTAAAATATAGGTAAAATAAATATGGGACTAATATTTATGGTGGAAATCACAATATGGGGGAATTGTGCAAATCTCATGCAATTTGACTCAGGGATTTACAATGGGGTGTTCTATCAAATGGCAAAGACTGATCTGGGTCTTTCAAAAAGTTATGGACAGATTTGGATGAAAATTTCAGGAAATATTGATACTGGCACAAGGAACAAATTATTAAATTTTGGTGGTGATCGGGGGGGGGGGGGGGGGGGACTGATCTGCCTTGGCGGAGGTCTGCGCTCTCAGAGTGCTTTTCTAGTTTTTTATTAATTCATTTGTCATGCACTAATGAGTTCGATAAGTGGGCTGAACAGTTTGCACTGCAGTGCACCGATTGCCTTGTTCTTGCAGCCCTTCCGTTAGCTTAGTTTAGCCTAGCTTAGCATAATCACTTCATTCCTATGGTCAGACGTAGCCAGGCTTTTATAGGTGATTCGTAGTATTTTATGAGTGATTTTGTGAAATTCAATTCTCCCTAATCCAGGGGTGTCAAACTCATGTTAGTTCAGGGGCCACATTAAGCCAAATTTGATCTGAAGTGGGCCGGACCAGTGAAATAATAACATCATAATCTATAAATAATGTCAACTCCAAACTTTCCTCCATGTTTTAGAGCGAAAAAAGTAAAATTAAGCGATAAAAATGTTTATATCTACCAACTCTCCTTTAAAATGCTGTGAATAACAATAACAGGAAAAGTTTGTGTGTATCAGTGTGTGGGGTCAAGCTTTGGAATGGTTTGGGTGTAGACCTCAAGCAGTTTCCAAATATTCAAAAATTCAAGAAAATGTAAAAAGAAATGTTATTTTCACAATATCTGGCTCAAGGAAGGGTATGATCATTATTTGGATTGTCGGGTTGTTCTATTGTATGGTGTGTGTATATAAACATGGGGGTGCAGATGTGTGTGTACAGCGGTAGACAATAAACTGGTGTTTATGTATGTGTGTATGTGACTATATGTGTGTATGTACAGGGTGGGGAAGCCAAATTTACAATATTTTGAGGCAGGGATTGAAAGACAGCGTATGACCAATTAGTTTATTGAAAGTCATGAGAATTTATTTGCCACAAGAAAATTTCCATCATAGAAAATGTTTTTATTCTATGTGTCCTCCTTCTTTCTCAATAACTGCCTTCACATGCTTCCTGAAACTTGCACAAGTGTTTCTCAAATATTCAGGTGACAACTTCTCCCATTCTTCTTTAATAGTATCTTTAAGAAAGTCCACATTGCTGTGTGATGTTCTATTGGTAGCATGTTCTAAAACGCCCCAAATAGCAGAATCCAGAGGGTTTAGATCTGGGCTAGAAGGCGGACATAAACATGATTCCCAAAAATTGCTAAAGTTGGATTTGTTGCTGTTGTCAACAAGTGTTTTGGTGTTCTTGTGTAAGATTTTAAGTTCAAATCATATTTTACTGCATTTCTAACGCTCTTGTTGTCTACCTCAAGTTCAACTGCCATTTTTCTCATGGATTTGGTTGGATCCTTTAGGATTTTGGATTTGAGAGCTTTAATAAAACCTTTGGTACGTTTTTTGTTGCTTCCTCCACTTCCAGACTTTGAAATCTCCTTTGGTGTGACGAGTGCATTCAGCAAATCACACACTCTTTGATGTTTGCTTTCCTGATTACTCATATGGGTAAAAGTTTCTGAATAGGTATGGATAATAGTGTTAGGTATGATTATGACATCAATATATGTTTGGTTTCAAAACAATTGACGTAGTGCCTGCTGAGAAAAAACAACTAAATGTTCATTGTAAATTTTGCTTCCCCACCCTGTATATGTGTATGTGACTGTATGAGTGTATGTAGAAGTGTGTGTAGATAATAACAATCTTACGTTGTATATCAAGTCATTTAGCACTAACAGTCTGAGGACTGGAATTAGGGGGTAGGACTGGATAAACAGTGGCTTCTTCCTACTCCCTTTCAGGCACAACAATTGTTCTTTTTTTTCCTCTGTTATTTGATTTTTTTTTGTATATTGTTTATCATTATTATTATTATTTTTCAATTGTTTGATTTTTTTATTTGTGTGTTGTTTATTATTATCATTATTATTATTATTATTATTATTTTTGTTTCATATGGTTTGTTTTATGTCTGTGTCTGAAATAAACTAACCTAAACATAAACAAACTGAAATTTCTTTACATCATTTACACATACAGTCTACTCTCGTTAAACCGCCCGCCGTTATACCGCCATTTTCGCTCACCGCCGACCAAAACCATTGCACAAAAATCCCCAATGCATTATTCCATTAGCTACCGCCATTTCCGCCTATCGCCATCCGCCAGCCCAGTTCCATGCACAAACAACACTTATACCATTGATTTCCCGACCGTTATACCGCCAGCGTGATTGCCATCGAGTACACATAAATTTTAACAATGCACTGAAACAAACGCGCCAGACGCTGATCGCGACAAGCTACGAGTAGGTCTACGGAACGGCCACCGTTCATTTATCGCAGAACACACAGTAGGTCAGGATGTCGGGAAGAGGACGTGGGATTAAGCCAAAGCCTCAAGATGATGGGGTGTCATTTCCCGACACGGTATAATAATGCTTAAAATGTTTCCCCACTTTAAATGATCCCTTACAACATAACAGAATCAAGATTTATTTAGAAACGCAATTAGAACGGGTTAACGGAGGCAGCGTAGACATCATATAGTAAAGACATGCACATTATGGACGCAACCCGTTGTAACGCCATTTTCGCTATACCGCCAATTTGGCCGTGAACGGAAGTTAGCGGTGTAACAAGAGTAGACTGTATAAACTTACAGATCACAGTGGATCTACAAATGCACAAAACATTTAGTAACAGACAGAATATTGGTAAACTTACACTTTAGACATTTCAAAATGTTCATATTTGTTCAGGTAATTCACATTTTTTGTGAAATGGTGTAAATACAGTAAAATGACATGAAAATGTTTATATTTACAAAGAGAAAAATGTGGAGTTGTGAGTATTTATCCTCCTGAGACCCAGTAAGTTAACATTTTTGCCATTTTACATGAAATAATTGCCTTAATTGAAAACAGCATGATGCAACAGTTTTGTCAGATACATTTTTTTATTTTATTTTTTTAATATAACGCCCTTTTTAGTGGACATTTTTAAACCAAATAAAAGGGACTTGCAGTAATCTAGGCGGTATGTGACTAGGCTATGGACCAGAGTTGCAGTATTGTTATGGGAGAGGGATGGACGGAAACAGGAGATATTGTGTAGGTGGAAATAGGCTAAACGGGTAATGTTATTAATATGAGACTGGAATGAAAGTGTGTTATCAAGGATGACACCCCAACTCTTAACCTGGGGGGGAGGGAGAAATTGAGGAATTGTCAATATGAATGGAAAAGTTGTTTATTTTAGATAGGGTGGATTTAGTGCCAGTGAGAAGAATTTCTGTTTTGTTACTGTTAAGTTTGAGGAAGTTGATAGAGAACCAAGCTCTGATTTCCTGTAGACACATTAAACTTATATACTTACTATTGCTAATTCTCCTCTTATTCATAAATGTTCGTATTGTGGATCTAAAACAATAACAGCTGACACAAAAACACAAAATGTGGCAGTGGACAGATGTGACATGGTTGTTTCAGATCCCATCATACTGATGCTCGGCAGCCATGTCACCGTTTACACTAATGATCCCTGTGCAAAAACTTGTATCGGAATTATTTATTGTATAGTTTATCATCATACTAAAGAGTAAATAACAATATAGAATTGTTGTTTCTTTATAAAAATGTTTATTATCAGAAAACTGTTGATTTAAAAGTGACGTGTGACATTCTTAATGTATGTATTGGCGTAACATAAGCAGGATGGATCAGCACCATACTCCATATTGAACCTGTAAAAATAAAACGTGATATGTAGGATATAATCTTGTAAGAAAAATTGTGGAATCTAAAAGAATAGAATATTTGTTTTTCAGGTAAACTCAGTTCAAATATAACTTGGCCATTTGTGACATGAAAATATAGCATTAATTGTGATGAAATTGGACATTTTTGAGCTGAAAACATAGTTCATATGACCATCAACATGTTGCAACAGAACTGAAATCCTGTAAATTTGCACAACTTGCATTTAACAACACAAAATTCCTTTGGGGATTCACTTCTTCATTTCTTATGCACAAAGACAGAAATAAGACCTCTAAGCAAATTTTAGCCGAAATATTCTTTCAAGATCCATGACAAGAAAAGGTGAGTATTCCATCACTGCTCAGTTTTGTCCAAATATAAGCTCTTAGGCTTTGAAAATGTAATCATGTATCGAGTAAAATTTACTTAGGGGGTCAAATGAGTGGCCACTTTTGTCAAAAAATAAATAAATAAAAAGTTGTAAGAAATGCATAGAACTGTGTTGAAATAATGCTAATACATTTGTGCACAGACTACTGATATTATTTGACAGTGGAAGCTATATTTTCAGAAATATTGGATTTGGAATAGCACGTGTATGTGAAAACTTTTGCTGGTGGACGGACGTGACATTACCCATGATGCTCTGGTCAGTACCAGTACTTTATTAGTAATAAACTTATATACTTACTATTGCTAATTCTCCTCTTATTCATAAATGTTAGTATTGTGGATCTAAAACAATAACAGCTGACACAAAAACACAAAATGTGGCAGTGGACAGATGTGACATGGTTGTTACAGATCCCATCATACTGATGCTCGGCAGCCATGTCACCGTTTCCACAAATGATCCCTGTGCAAAAACTTGTATCGGAATTATTTATTGTATAGTTTATCATCATACTAAAGAGTAAATAACAATATAGAATTGTTATTTCTTTATAAAAATACTTATTGGAAAACTGTTGATTTAAAAAGTGACGTGTGACATTCTTAATGTATGTATTGGCGTAACATAAGCAGGATGGATCAGCACCATACTCCATATTGAACCTGTAAAAATAAAACATGATATGTAGTATATAATCTGGTAAGAAAAATTGGGGAATCTAAAAGAATAGAATGTTTGTTTTTCAGGTAAATTCAGTTCAATTATAACTTGGCCATTTGTGACATGAAAATATAGCATTAATTGTGATGAAATGGGACTTTTTTGACCTGAAAACATAGTTCATATGACCATCAACATGTTGCAACAGAACTGAAATCCTGTAAATCTGCATAACTTGCATTTACCAACACAAAGTTTCTTTGGGGATTCACTTCTATTGATTTCTTATGCACAAAGACACAAATAAGACCTCTAAGCAAATTTTAGCCGAAATATTCTTTCAAGATCCATGACAAGAAAAGGTGAGTATTCCATCACTGCTCAGTTTTGTCCAAATATAAGCTCTTAAGCTCTAAAAATGTAATCAAATACACAAATGTGTGTCTGTTGTTTAAGGTTATCCATAATTCTGCTGCTCCTCCCTTGAACAGGTGTATTTTTTTGAGTTCTGGAAAAAACATCTCAAACTACTCGATCAACAGCACGCGGCGAGTGCAGGATTCCGAGACACAAAACAGCATTTGCAAATTCAGCATTCTCATGTGTGGCCATTAGGGGTGTAAGAAAATATCGGTTCTGCAATATATTGCAATATTTCATTTTGCAATACTGTATTGATATTAACCCTTTCATGCATACTGGTCACTACAGTGGACAGCTGTTCAGAAGTGTTCTCTTGTATATTCATGGATTTTGTGGTTTTAGTTCCATATCAGCCAACACAGTGGACGCTAACGCATCCTCCCATACACTGCAATTCATACCATTACTGTAACTTTGCTGTTCTAGATAAACCTGATCTGCAGTAAGATGTTTGAGAGTAAAAAAACTGCTTATTGTTATTAGACTGTAATTAACAGTTTTGTTTTTTTTTTTTTGCATATTATCTCCATGCAGGTATGTTAAAATGTGAGAAAACATTAGATTAGCAGCATTAAAAATGTTTGTATTTCATAGTTTTCACACAGTATATCAGTAAATACAAGTTTCTTTGGTTCTAAAACTAAACATACGGTGTCCAGCGGTGTGGACATTTTTCTAACTCCATAAAAAATAGGCTAAAAAAATCAACAGAATTGTTATTTTTATGCCTAAAGTGGGATGAAAACACTCAGAAAAAAAAAATCTTGATTAAGGTTCTCATAATTCATGCATGAAAGGGTTAAATACGTGTTTCTTTGCTTCAAAAATTAAACGCATGGCATCCAGCTCAGTGGACATTTTTGTAACTCTACAAAAAATAGGTTCATTAAAAAAATTTCTATTGCATTGTTTTTTTTTTCATGCCTAAAGAGGAATAAAAACACTCAGGAAAAAAAAAAAAAAAAAAAAAAAAAAAAATCTTGACTAAGGTTTTCATAATTCATGCATCATAGGGTTAATATGAAAAGCAGCGTATCCTCCATCACTGTAACGGAGATGTGTTATCGGTGGATCGCGCAAAATCTGGAGTTCCACTTGATAAAAGAAGTTAAAGCGACTCCGTTAACTGGGGCTACAATTGCGGAGGATATGTTTTTATGTGCCCTAGTTAAAGCTTGCATTTTGTATGTGTAATATCCCATAAATAGCAATAGTCACTATCCACCCTGCACACACACACACACACACACACATACACACACCCTGAACACTGCACCACTAAGGAACTGAATGTCAGAGCCAAAGGGACTAACTGTCAGAGGAGCCTTGTACATGCATCAATGCAACCTGATGGTCCAGAACCTACATTTCTTCATGCGGGCCTGGTTGGGAGGAAACAGTCTCAGATCAGCTTCATACTGTCCTTCCCAGTTAGCGGCTAGCGCGTTCGCCAAACAAGTCGGAGAGTGACAAGTTAATTTGATCACCCAGGTACGACGGAGACTGGCATATTACCACAATCAAATCACTGTTTGGAGTAAAAGAACACAGAATCTTCAACCACCCTTCCTATCAAACAGGAAAGTGCACTGAGGCATGTATATACGAACACACACACACGTATATATATGTCGAGGCCCAAAACGGAATCTGGCCCGATTCAGAATCGGGCCGGCCCAGAATGGAATTCTATTCTAGGCCGGCCCAGAATGGAATCCTGCTGCTATAATGTTATTTTTATACCATGTTTAATGCAAATGATCCATCATTCCATAATTTGTCATAATTCTACATTTTCAGTCTTACATACCTTGAGTAACTATTGTCAGTTTCAGTCCATTTCACTGTACCATATATTGGTGGGGAGTACCACTAGGTTCTATTTGTAAATAAAGTGTATTATAGTTTACAATTAGAATGTTGTTTGTTTCATTTTTTTTTCACATATTTGCAAATTCCATGTATTGATTTTTGTAATAATTTAGATCATTTGCATTAAACATGGTATAAAAATAACATTATAGCAGCAGGATTCCATTCTAGGCCGACCTAGAATAGAATTCCATTCTGGGCTGGCCCGATACTGAATCGGGCCAGATTTCGTTTTGGGCCTCGACATATATATACATATATATATACCCTTATGCAAAGAAAATATATTTCTCTATATATTGACTGTCAATATATTACTGACTGAAAAATATATTACTGTATAATATATATTTTCATTTAAAATATACAGAATAATATATTGTGTCAATATATTTTGTATTATATTACAATATATTGAAAAACACATAAGGAATTGCCGCTTTCCATATATTGAAACATATATGACAATAAATTTACTTATATATGTAAATATATGTCATTATATATTTAGTAATACACTTCATAATGCATGTATGTGTCGAGGCCCAAAACGGAATCTGGCCCGATTCAGAATTGGGCCGGCCCAGAATGGAATTCTATTCTGGGCCGGCCTAGAATGGAATCCTGCTGCTATAATGTAATTTTTATACCATGTTTAATGCAAATGATCTAAATTATTACAAAAATCAATACATGGAATTTGCAAATATGTGAAAAAAAATGAAACAAACAACATTTTAATTGTAAACTATAATACACTTTATTTACAAATAGAACCTAGTGGTACTCCCCACCAATATATGGTACAGTGAAATGGACTGAAACTGACAATAGTTACTCCAGGTATGTAAGACTGAAAATGTAGAATTATGACAAATTATAGAATTATGGATAATTTGCATTAAACATGGTATAAAAATAACATTATAGCAGCAGGATTCCATTCTAGGCCGGCCTAGAATAGAATTCCATTCTGGCCCGGCCCGATTCTGAATCGGGCCAGATTCCGTTTTGGGCCTCGACATCTGCATATATACACACATATATTGTCTAGTGTATTACTAAATATATGTAATTATATATTTAGTAATACACTTCAAAAAATATGCATGTATATATGTACATCTTTTTCATCCTGTGTTGCCAAAATGACTAAGAAGGCGTCTTTTTTCAGTGAACACTTTTTTCATGTACATCACAATGCATATTTTCATGAAATATGTTACTATGCATACCAAGTAATGTAAGTGTCGATAAATATCTGCTTTATGTAAACTTGAGTCAATGGAAAGAAATTGAGTTTCAATAAAACTATATGTAAAAATATAGGGCAGTTTTTGTCTTCATTGCAATATATGTTTTATATGTATCAATATATGATTAAAGCATATATTGCAGTATATTGGAAAATATATGCACTACTTTCCCATACATGGAAATGTATTTTTTAATATAATGCATTATATTTTTCAATATATTGCCATATATTTTTGTTTCATAAGCACACAAGGAAATGATTTAAGTAAAATTAGATTCCGTGTGCGTCCACGTTCAACTATTTTAGATCATTCCAACACATGGAACTAAAGGGACGACAGGCCTGGTCTATACATGATACATGAAGAGTATATGATGGAGTAATTCATCTACGGTCTGATGGATGCTATGGCTGCAGGCTCTAGTTCCTATGAGACCACATTTTATTTGAAGCACACTGAACTCACCGCCGTCCTCTTTGTACATACAGTGGGTGTGTTTTTGTTTTAAACTATATAATGTGTGTGCGGGAAATAGAAGTATATGACAATTATTGATTCTCTATATCACAGGTGTAAAACATGCGGCCCGGGGGCCAAATCCGGCCCGCCAAAGGGTCCAATCTGGCCCGCAGGACGATTTTGTAAAATGCAAAAATTACACTGAAGATATGAATAATCAATGGTGGAAAAATCATTTTGATTCAGGTTCCACATACAAACCAATTAGATCTCAAATGGGTCAGAACCAGTAAAATAGTATCATAATAACCTTTAAATAATGACAACTGCCAGATTTTATCTTTGTTTTTGTGTAAAAAAGTAAAATTACACAAAAAATGTTGACATGAACAAACTATCCTTTCACAAAAAATGTGAAAAACCTGAACAAATACGAACCTGAAATGTCTTAAGAAAAGTAAAGGCAATTTTATTTTTAATTTTAATCCCTCTTAATAAATATTTTGTGTATTTGTAAGTGTAATGTAAGTTGTAACACACGTGTAGATGATAAACTGCTGCAGAATATTGTTAAAATTGCACTTGTTTTTTTTAACACATTTCAAGTTGTTGATGTTATTCAGATTTTTAAGGAAACGTTGTAGATGTAAACATGATCATAATATAATTTTACTTTTTCCACCGGTATTATTTTACTGGTCCGGCCCACTTGAGATCATGTTGGGGTGAATGTGGCCCCTGAACTAAAATGAGTTTGACACCCCTGCTCTATATGAAGCTGTATCATATCCAGTCAAGTCTGGAGGACAGTGTTTTGTAACCTTGGGGTTGGGGTCGCCTGGAATTCAAATAGGGTCGCCTGAAATTTCTAGTAATTGATAAAAAATAAATAAATAAATTACTAAAAAAAAATATGGTGAGTTAAGAAAGACAATCCCAACCTGTAAAAGACATGACAAACTGTGAAGCTGAAACTGAAGCACTGTGGTACTGTTTATCTGTCACATGTTCATTGTGGTCGGTTTAACCCTGTAAAGCCTGAACCATTAAATCAGGGGTGTCAAACTCATTTTAGTTCAGGGGCCACATTCAGCCCACTTTGATCTCAAGCGGGCCAAACTAATAAAATAATTGCATAAAAACCTATGAATAATGAGAACTCCAAACTTTTCAGTGCAAAAAATGACTTAAATAACTTAAATTCCAAAAATGTTTACATTTTACAAACTATACAAAACAAAAAAGATGTGAATAATCTAAAAAAAAAAAAAAAAATTTCTGAAAAAAAAATAAGCACAATTTTATCAATATTATGCCTCAACTTATGATTTATACATGTACATTACAGATGAGCTCTACCAAGGCACAAAACATTTGATAAAATTGCACTTTTTTTTCTTTAGATATTTCAGTTTGTTCCTATTTGTTCCGTTTACTGACATTTTATTGTTAAAGGATATCAGAATGTAATGTTCTTTGCAATAAATCAAAGAGAAAAAATTGGTGTTGCCATTATTTATAGGAATAATGTCATATATATATATATATATATATATTTTTTTTTTTTTTTCACATTAAAGAAGAAAATTTGGAGTAATTATTCCTAGGTTTTTATGCTATTATTTTCGAGTTTGATGCCCTTGACTGTTAATATCTTCAGGGTAATTTTTGCACTTTGCAAATTCATCCTGCGGGCCAGATTGGAACCTTTGGGTTTGGCCCCCGGGCCACATGTTTGACCCTTGTGCATTAAATCATTGACAGAAAATTCCAGTTCTTTGAAATTAGAGCCTTTATTGGTCCTTCTGAACAACCAAAAATTTTTTTTCCAAATATCAATTTCTATGTATGAGATTCAGTTTTGTATCATATTTGATACATTGGGTCTCAATGCTCAAATGTTATTTTTGAACAAACAAAAACATAATATAATACAAACATGTCGAACAAATTGATAATTCCTTTTCAAAATTGTCAAAGTTCTGCCTCCTTCCTCATTAATAACAATCTTGTAATGTCACTGGAAAGGCCTCTGGTGAACAAATTCCTCCCCCCAAGTGGATTATCAGTGTATTACATGTATCTAATTTGATACATCAGGTTTTTCAAGAAAAAAAATATCACATTGATCATGTAGAGGGCTTTAAAACTCATGTATCAAATGTGGTACGTTTGGCATTTTAGGGTTTCAGATGCTGCAGCTCTTTCATAATTCATAGTTTGAGTTCTTGTTTGTTCAGTATTAATTGTCAGCCTTGTAAATCCAAGCTGGACTGACTGTACATATCCTGACCAAGGAAAATAAAATTCTCACTTTGTGCAGTAATCTACACCTGGCTTTACTGCCTCTGTCCATAATAATATACATTATATAGACTAAATGTCATCTAAAATTAAGGTTTACTTGCAACATAGTATAGCAAACTATTACATGAAATGAAAAAAATGTCTCTGTTTTGAACGTCTGGGGTCGCAAGAAATTTGTGCAGTTAAAATGGGGTCATGAGCCAAAAAAGGTTGGGAACCACTGCTGTAGGTGTTTCGACACTATCACAAGTCGCTTTTCCATTGGACATCGGTGCAAAATTTTACTGATATTTACTAAATATATTTATTTATTTATTTATTAATTGATATAATCTCAAGTGGTAAGAAGTGGATGTTTTCACAATAAAATGACTCATGTTTTCTAATCTGGAGTGTGTAACCTTTTGTCATATATTTTTAAGAACCTTGTACAATTTTAAGCAAACATATCTGAAGTGAGCACACCACGCACTAGTCACGTTTCCATTGGACATCTGCGCAAAACTATATCGATATTTACTAAATGCCGAAAAAAACAGAAGTGCGTAATGTTGGTTTTTCCATTAAATCACAAATGCGATGATTTGTTTATTTATTATCGCGAGATGACACAAGAAGTCATTCCATAAACATGGCGACAAATGTAAATATGGTGTTGATTTACAGATATATTCATTATTATTATATATTACCCCTCTATCTCGTACTAAACTAAAAAATGATTGGATTTCCTGGTGTGTCCACACATACCGCGACATGTTTCTTTTAAAACTCTTCTTCTTCACTTGTAATATCCGTCAACAATTTTTTTTTTTTTTAATTTACGTGGCTCTAGTTGTGGAAACTAGCATTAGCAAACTAGCAGTTTTGCATGATATGCCATTTGCGCTATGCCCGAAAAACCACCTCTTGCCAGCGCAAACATGTTTAATTGAAAAACAAGAGTTCGGGCAAAATTGTTGTTTTTCTATTAGGTAAATTTTTATGCATGAGTTAAATTCACACAATTTGAGGGTCAATGGAAAAGCAGTGATTGATGGACATCACAATTTATTACTTTTGTGGAATTTTTCAGAATTTTTTTATTGTTATGCAGAAATTTAAAGTAACCATATTTGGTTCTGGCTAAAGACGTTCATTTTGTCTTCTGTCTATGTAATTATACTTCTCTTTTTTCTTTTGTTCAGACAAGGTATAGTTACCTCCGCCAAGAAGGTTCTGTTTTTGCCAGGGTTTGTTTGTTTGTTTTTCTGTCTGTTTGTCTGTCCGTTAGTGTGCAACATAACTCAAAAAGTTATGGACAGATTTTGATGAAATTTTCAGGGTTTGTTGGAAATGGGGTAAGAAAGAAATGATTAAATTTTGGTGGTGATCGGGGGTGGGGGGGCCCACGGGGGGGCCCATTTCCAACAAGCCCTGAAAATTTCATCAAAATCTGTCCATAACTTTTTGAGTTATGTTGCACACTAACGGACAGACAGACAAACAGACAGACAAACAAAGAAACAAACCCTGGCAAAAACATAACCTCCTTGGCATGGGGGGGGCCCACAGGGGGGGCCACTGATCAGCCTTGGCGGAGGTCTGCGCTCTCCGAGTGCTTCTAGTTTTTTAGATGTTACCTGCTTGACAGTTTTGACTGTGACTCCAGTCTTCGTCAGAAGCGTCATCTGACGTGCTGCTGACGTCTCATTTATCAGCTGGTCGAAACTGTCAAGCAGGTAACATCTAAAAAACATATTCGGTTCTTTTCAGTGGTTCTTCTCAGTTCAATTGGACTGGTTTAGCTCTTTGAAAATATTTTGTCTTTCATCTAACAGACTTGTTCAGTTATAATAACCGGTGCGGGACACTGGACTTAGGGGCCGTTTACATGGCGTAGGATTCAGTCGACTCCGGGAAGATTTCATCGCGGATTAGCCTTCTGTTAACATGGAAACGGTGCCTAGAGTGCCTGAATCCGGAAACTTTTGATACCAGGGTCCAGGGTGGAATGTTATCGATACGCTCCACATTTCAGCTCCGTGTTAACGCGAATCGGAGCGTTCCGGGGTAAAATATGACGTCACCGCATGCACGCGCAGCCAAGAACCGCCAGTTAACCCACTCCGGGCCAGTTGGTGGCGGTAATGTGCCTCCAAGCTGGTTTGCCAGCCTCTATGACACAATAAAGCTGCAGAAAAAGAAGGAACAACCACAACAACAATGGCCGGTTTCAGAACAACATACATGCTGCTAACTGTGCTCAGTTTGCTGTCGCTTCTCCACCAAAAGTTAGACTTACTGCGTCTACACTCTTACCAGCGGAGACGCATCTCTTATATCCGCCTCTTCTTCTTCTTCTCATTTAAAGGCTGTCTAAACTGGAAATCGTTTGTGTGCAGGCGCGTGTTTTACCGCCACTGTTTCACTACAGCTCTACATCGCCAGCTACTGGTCTGGCATGGCCACTACAGCGTATTCAGCCGTCCTCACAGACTCATGTTAACGCAGATCGTTATCATAGCGGCTTCGTCTTAACGCGGAATGATTTTATAACGCAAAGGAGAAATCTTTGCGGAATTAGATCCTAGTGTTGCCGTGTAAACGTACCCTTACAAACCTGCAGGGGGAGTGGTCTGTGTAGGTGCTCTTCCATCTGCTAATGAACTGAAGTGTTAGGGTCGTAGAGAGGGTGTGTCCCTGGGGGTAGTTGTTGGTCATTGGTGGGTATTGTGTGTCAATTTAATGGGTTCATATTTATCTCAACCCACTTTTATTAGTCTTTGGTTCATTTATTTGTGTATTTGGACCCTAACAGTTCATAAAGTTAGAATTTGAACCCTCCAGGTGCTGTAAAGCTATCTTTATATTCATTTGGGCAAAAATCGAGTGGATTTCTACAAACTGTTTTAATTCCTTCTTAATTTGTTTCATTTTATAACTAGTTACGTCACGACATTTGCACATATAAGGTCAAGACTTCCGACGAACATTTCTCAGAGTACGACATAATTGTTTATCAGCAGCAGCGGTTGTAGTAAAAACTGAAAATATGTCCAAACTTCGAGCTGATTACCTAAAATGTTCAGTTGTTGCTTGTATTAACGGGACAGAAAGCACGGTCAACAACCTGGAGGGGGCGGGGCCTGAAGTGGCTCATTTGCATTTAAAGGGCCAGCGCTCCAAACCAACTTTTCAGGTGTTATTACTCAGAAATAGGGTTGAATATGGACCTGTGGAGTTGAATTAATGAAGAATTCAGACCCAAGTATAGCATTTACAATTTATGTAGACCACAGGGAAATGTTTTAAAATGCATAATTCCATTAAAAAAAAAGCAAAATATCACTCCTTTAAGGCAAAAAAAGTGGAGTTCTCTCTGTAATAATCAGTTTTCAGAGCACCACTTACTTATTTTTTTTCCAGAAGGCAAATAGTAAAATAGGTACAAATCTTCAAGCTGATGGATTTTCATTGACGGTCAGTATATATTCAAAACATGACATTTTACAGCTAAACTAGAAAAAAAAAAATGCTGCTGCCTATAAGAAATGGCTGAGAAACTTGAAGTCTACTTTCTGCATGGTCATTATCTTTAAATCTGCTCAGTGTACATGGATAGAGAACCAGCCATGCACACACAAAAAAAAAAAACAGATTTTGTTTCATTTTCACTTCATTTTATTTATTTATTTAGACAGGGACAGTGCACAATATACATTAACCTTAAACAGGACGGATGTAGTGTGCCAGGTTCTAGTACTAGTATTAATTTCCACTTTTAGTTTCTGGGCAGGCTAATGTTGTCATTAAAAAAACAGACATTAATAAAAACTAAAACATTAAAAACCAGTAAAAAAATGCATATTTATAACTCCATCTGAACAAAATATTCATTCACATCCAACCATTCACTCTTACGTTCCACTGCAGTCCATCACACACACTCTAAACATGTTTACATTACATTACATCTACAGGTTTAGTTTGACAGTAGCTGACCAGTGTGCATGAAAGGGTTAAACACAATAA